>NC_088387.1:64167500-64469166 GCF_037993035.2 Macaca fascicularis
TGTACAATGCTGATAAATTAATGGATCTAGGCATGGATCATCAATGGCTGCTAACATCAGAAAAAAGTAAACAATCCGATATTATGTACCACCTGAGGGTAGGATACCATACTACCTATGAAATATTCTTGCCAAAACATAGATTCTAAATTTGAACAAAATTCTAGATCTAAGATTCTATTTCTAGGAAATACAGTTGATAGAGGAGCATGGTAAATGACACTGATCCAAAACATGGGAAATACTATAGATTCATTGGCCTATTTTTGTTTGTTTTTCTTTGTGTTTTTCCTGACAAATAAATTTCTAGGGGAAAAACACAGAAAGGAACCTCTTAACTATTTGCAGTGTATGGATCTTATTTGGATGTTGATATTAACAGTCTGGTGAAGGAAAGGGAAGAAGGTTTAGAAAGGAGGAGTGTAAAGATGAAGGATTTTTAACACTACCTAATTTAAAGGCACACAGTGAAATATGTGTAGATGAAATAACGAGTGGATTTGTTTCAAAGTAATCTGAGGGTCGTATGGGGAATACATAAGGGTACAGATAAAACAAGACTGGCCGTGAATTGATAATTGTTGAAGCTGCGTCATGGCAGTTAATTGTAGCAGTATTGCTTAAAAACAATGGCCATAGCAACAACCTCAAATGTCCAATGATATGGCTTTGATTAAATAATTTATGGTATAACCACAAGATAAAATAATATGCAGCCATTAAAATGATATTTATATTATATAGAATGTTTGAAAATAATTAAACATTCAGAATATTCATAGAACATTAATAAGTATAAAAAGGTTACAAAACAGGATGTAGCAGATAATCCCATTCAAATGCATAGAAAGGAAATCAAGATTAGTAATAATTGTTTCTGAGTTAGGGAATTAATTATCTTCATTTTTTTCTTTGTGCTTTATTGTATATTCAAATTTCTGCAATAAGTATGCATACATTTTATCAGAGTTATAATATCATTAAAAATTAGGGAAAGAAAAAATGTAGTTTAGAAAGCTTTTCTCCCCAAATGATGAAAACAAAAATTTTATGTGTTCTATACAAGTAAAGTTTCAACATGTGAACATAGCGTATACTATTTTATGGTTATATATTATAAATAATATATTACTATAGCTTCGCTGGAAAAGCCAAGGGAAATTAGTTTTGTTATTTGTATCTTGTTTAAGAAGAAAGTGAAGTATACTCTGTGTGTGTGTGTGTGTGTGTTGAATGAGACAGGGTCAAGGAAAAGGAGTCTAACATTTGTAGGATATCTGGATTAAGCTAAATACATTACCCTTAGAATTCTCAGTACAGACTTTTGAGGTTGACTTGTATGTCTGCTTTAGGGGTAATGAAACAGACACAGTTTGCAGATTGTAACAGCTGGAGCTGAAAATCAAGCCAAGGGCATTTGGGCTTCCGGTAGACCTCCTGGTACCTTGTAGCAATCTGACCCTTGTACTAGGGTGTTTATTTGCTCAGAGTAAAGTATACTGCTAAAACATTTTGCTATTACCATACTGTAAAACTAAAAATTATATAATCTATTATTTTGATACGTGTTATCCAGTTTCCAAAATATTTTCATTAAAATAAAGTTTGAAACATAAAAATTATTTTACTTAGACAGGAATTGGTAAGAGATAGCTAAACTTGCTACATGGCCTGCTACAGTGATGGCATCACTTTTCTCTTGACTCTCTCTGCTAGGTGCGGTTTTTAGCATAGTGGAGCACAAGAGATGACATCTGGGGTGGCTAAGGGTCACCTGGCTCTTTGTTGTTATTCCAGATGGACTCCACAGATCCTTTGATACACCATTTGGGTTACTTTGTCAGCTAGTTGTTTTTTTGTTTTTTACTTCAAGGACTATTTATTAACAAACATGTAGTAAAGTCTAGAGTGGAATTCACCAACTGATAAGAAAGAAGGGAGGGTCCAAGAAAGGAAGAATGCAACCTAAATAGGTGAGCATTTCAATGAAGAGGTTACTCTTTGGGGTTGGCATGTTCATTTCCTTGCTTTTGTTGAGCACCTATTATGTGCCAGGATATCAGCTTGGTAAACAGTCTCAAAATAGATCCTTTAATTTTTAAAAAATAAGATGGACCTTAAAATATTTTATATGGATATAGATATAATGGTAAGTTCAGCCCAGATTAGGATTGGTGTGTTGCACCCTTCCACTCTTAAACTTTAGTGCTTAATCATCTATGAAGTGAAAGAGTAAGAACTGAAAACACAGGCACAAAGTAAGTTATTTGGGAAAACAAGGCATAGCCTGTACTCCCTACTTCCTGAGGGACACACACACATACTCACATGCACACACACATATTATATATAATCTTTAAAATATATATTTTAATTTGGACTGTTTAAGAATACATTAAATATTGAAATATTGGCAGTTCTACCAACGTACTTCAGAAAGAATCATGATATTCACATAAGAGTGCAATAGCATACTGACAGTCCTGTTTGTTTTGTTTCCCAAAGATATTAACTGAGATATTATTTTGATTGTCATGACCCTTAACATAGACTTCCCATTATTATTCTATAATGGGAATGGAATAATATAATCCCTTATATTATTCCAATATAAGGGATGCAATCTTTTGACCAATTTTACTTATCTCTATTCTAATAATTCTATAAAAATGTGAAAACAGCATCTGTTCACTTCGTGGATTTCATTCTCAGCAAACTATCGCAAGAACAGAAAACCAAACACCGCATGTTCTCACTCATAGGTGGGAATTGAACAATGAGATCACTTGGACACAGGAAGGGGAACATCACACACCGGGGCCTATTGTGGGGAGGGGAGAGGAGGAGAGATAGCATTAGGAGATATACGTAATGTAAATGACGAGTTAATGGGTGCAGCACACCAACATGGCACATGTATACATCTGTAACAAACCTGCATGTTGTGCACATGTACCCTAGAACTTAAAGTATAATAATAAAAAAAAATCATGAGTAATCATTCTCAATAATTGGAGGAATTTCTTGTAATTCAAAATTTCAAGAAGTCTCCATTTGAGAAATCCGAGTGGTAAATCTATTGTATGTGTTTGTAGTTTTTGAAAATTGACCAGCCTGGCCAACATGGTGAAACCCTATCTCTACTAAAAATACAAAAACTAGCTGGTGTGGTGGCACACGCCTGTAGTCCCAGCTACTTGGGAGGCTGAGGCAGCAGAATTGCTTGAACCCAGGTGGCGGAGGTTGCAGTGAGCCGAGATCACGCCACTGCACTCCAACCTGGGTAACAGAGCAAGACACTGTCTAAAAATAATAATAAGAAGAAGGAGAAGGAGAAGGAGAAAAAGAAGATTGTTCTGTGGCCACCCTTAAGTTACTTTACCTTTTTCTTTCTAATTATATCCATTATTAGAATTTTCCAAATGCCAAAGAGACTGAGTTTTTCTATACTTATATATAAGATTAATGGGCAATGAGAGTGGCAGCTGTCTGTCTTTTCCTATATAAAAATGCACTTTTGGCAACCCTCTTACCTTCATGTTTTATTTCCAAAGCAGTTTAAATCTTAGATCTAAGAAGTAACTTCTTTCTGAATTTACACCAAAAAGAGGGAATCTATTTAGACTAGTTCGAGAATGTTGTAAAACGTTTTGAGCTTTGATGAAACATGTAAGAGTTTCTGCTGTTTTTGCATTGATAAGAACCATGTGCATTGTACAAGCCTTCCTTTAGTATTTTGATACAAACTTTCCTCATGCATTCATTAATTATCAACATACAGCTTTTACACACTGGCGAAATAATAGAGCTGATGCTTAGCTTGGTGCTTCATTTTTTTTTCTGAACTGAATTGAATTTTGATCTCATTTGATTTAATATTACAGTCCATTTTTTTCTGGAATGTACTAAATGTGTAGTGTTCTGTTTATTGTAATTGAGGACCTTGTTCTGTGGTCATCTTTTTGAGCACTTAAGAAAGAACATGAGTAGGTATAAGTACTGTAAACACACTGGCCATTGAACATACCAATGAGTGAAAGGTGAGGGGTTGCTGATAAATGAGAAAGAAGTACCTTTGTTTTAGTATTTATTGAGGATTGTTTTTAATGAAGTGTTTTGTCTAAAGTGAAAATACTGCTCTTTTTATCCCTCTTCAAAATCTCTTTAGTAGGTCAAATTCCTGTCTGTGGCTGTATCTTCATTGTTTAGAGATCTTGGAAAAGGGTGAAGGCCTAAGCTTAGTTATTAATTAAGTATTACATTGGTGTTGGTTTATTACGATAGGACAGAGTAAAATCCATTAATATGAAAGAGGAAGAGGAATGTCAATCCATTGTACTACTTTGTGGGTTTGTGAAACTTTAATATTTCTGATAAAAATATGGAGAACATATTTGCAATGGGGTTTGGATAATGCAATTTTGGTATCATATACCATGATTTCCATATTGCAGAAATGAAAACTGGTTGAAGCACGCCAGAGCTACAAATGCTTTCCTTTTCCCTGTGGGAAAAAAAAATCTTACTGTGTGGGATCAGTTTGGGGCACGATGAGTCTCAGAATAGCCACACCTAGCCTGAGCAGGCTTAAATTTGCCATCCTAGTTCTGCAGATTATGCTAACTTAATAAAATAAAAATAACCTAACACACACCTAACAGCACATCACTGAAAACATTGTTTTAATAGTAACTGCATTTTCATTATTCCAAATTTGAATCCACTTTTCAAAGTGGTTTCACATCATTATCTTTTTTGTTTTTTCTAGTTTTGGCAGCATTTTCATTTTTTCTTACACAATGATGTGTTGCTGGGGCCTCATGTTCTCACATAACAGGAGAAAACCAAAGTCTGTTGTCATGTCTTAAAGAATTGAGAATTGTGTACAAAAAACGCTCACATAAATTTAAAGGATGAATAAATTTACAGGTGTAAATGCAAACTGCTTCCAACTCAAGGCAAGTAACAGTCCATGGTGTTCTGTCAGGAGAACATCAGGTAAGAAAGGAAGCAGGATCCTACAGCTTGGACTTTTCCAACCCTGAGAGACCGGCAAGATAGAAATTACAACTGGTTCAGGAGCCCTTGCCAGCCTCTAGAGAAATCCCATGACACTCAGCCATGACACTTTAATACCCTGTGCAGATCCCAGAGACTACTGGCTACTCAGGCTCACCAAGCCATGGACTTGTCTCTGACAAGCATGTTCTTTCCTCAGCCACTAAGTGACCCAGCCACATGTACTAAAGGTTGAAATCAAAGGTATGTACAGGGTCTTAAACAAATGACTAGGGAAGAGTTAACTTGAATACAAGGTTAAAATCAACAAGTTCTACAATCCAGTCTTGCTGTCAGATACAAGCTTCAAGGACAAATTTCTTTTCAAAGGCTTATTACCGTTTCATGAGGTGTATACATGTGCCAGGGGCAAATTTATACTTCTGAATTAACCCATGCAGCAAATGCTACAAGTAACTGCCTGCAGTCCATTTAGAAGCATTTGTGGTGGATGATGGAGGGGCCTGACTCGTGGTACTCCTGCTTCCTAATCCACATCTACTGGAAAGTGGACAGCGAGGTTAGGATGGAGCCACAGATGCACACCGAGTATTTGCACTCAGCGTGGAGGTGATTTTGATCTTCTTGATGCTGGGTATCAGGGTGGCGATCTCCTTACGCAACCTGCCCATGATGCCTGGGTACGTGGTGGTGCCATTGGACAGCACCATGTTGGCATACACGTCCTTGTGGATGTCCACATCATACTTCATGGTGGAGCTGAAGGTGGTCTCATGGATGCCTCAAGATTTCACGTCCAGGAAAGAGGGCTGGAACAGTGCCTCCAGACATCAGAACCACTCATTGCTGATGGTGATCATCTGGCCGTTGGACAGCTGGTAGATCTTCTTCAGGAGAAGGAAGATGCAGCAGTGGCCATCTCCTGCTCAAAGTCCAGGGTAACATACCATAGCTTCTCTTGATGTCACGCACGATCTCCCTCTCAACTGTGTTGGTGAAGCTGTAGCTGTGCTCCGTGAGGATCTTCATGAAGTTGTTGGACAGGTCCCGGCCAGCCAGGTCCAGACACAAGATGGCTGGGGGAGGGTGTAGCCCTCATAGATGGGCACTGTGACCCCATCTCCAGCATCCATGACAATACCAGTGGTGCACCCAGAGGCATAGAGGGACATTACTGCTTGGAAGCCCACAGGCCTGGCCAGGGTATTGAAGGTCTCAAACACGATCTGAGTCATCTTCTTTCTATTGGCCTTGGGGTTCAGGGAGGCCTCAGCAGCACTGGGTGCTCCTCCAGGGCCATGTGCAGCTTATTGTAGAAGGTATGGTACTAGATCTTCTCCATGTTGCCCCAGTTTGTGTCCATGCAGTGCTGGATGGCGTACTTCAGGGTCAGCATCTGGCTTGCTCTGGATCTCGTCACCCATGTATGAGTCCTTCTGGCTCATGCCCATTTTTACACCGTGGTGCCAGGGGCACCTGATGATGGAGAGAAACATGGCTCAGGGAGCATCCTCCCCAGCAAAGGCAGCTTTGCACATGCTGGATTCACTGTCAGTGATGAGCCAGCAATCTTTTCTTTCGTTGAGATTGGTGGAGGAGCAGGGAGGTGGAAGGTAGACCATTTGCAGTGAGTGAGCCACATCATTATCTTATGCTTTCCTTCCAACAACTTTTAGATAGATAACCAGGGCCCCACTGCTGGACTTGTTTTAGAGGCATAGAGAAAGGCTCAGCTCTTGTTCTTGATTTCCTTCTCTTACATTCTTGACTATTCCTTCTTTATCCTGTCCCTTCATCCTCTTCCTCTATGAAGGCTTTTCATATCTGTAACATAAAAAGGCTTAACTCACTCTTGTTTTAAACAAGGGAACAAAAACATCATCCTATTCTTCAATAGCATTCTTCTTTTTTCCCCCCAATATTCCCAATACAACCAGCCCTGTGCCTCCATTACCCTTTACAGCCAAGTGTCAGGAGAGGGGGCCTCAGTCACTGTGTGAAGATCTCCCTTGCATTCCCTCCTTGAATTTCTCAGTCCCATTGTGAATTCTCTTCAGTGCTGGCACTGAGATCCATCCCTTGCTTCTTCCAGCTCTCTCTTCCATCTTGGGCAGCTACTCTCACCTTTTCAGGGAGCTCCTGCTCAATCTAATTTGAGGGTTCTTCCTCCAAAATTGTATTTCTGTCCCAGCCTCTCTTATACAAAATCATACAGAACTTACACACACATACACACACACCAATTTCTAATATATTCAAGTCAGCTTCCTTGTAAAAATGGATTACCCACTTTCCTTAATGATATGATGATCAACCTTGTTGAGAGGAAAGTACAGGCGATTGTCCTGCTTCTCAAATGCCAAGGTGCCATATTTGGGAGAAGCATATCCTGAACCCATCACAGGTACACGATTACCTGTAATAAGTTCTTGGGAGTTGGATACCTTCCTTCTTTCAGTGGTTTCATGTCTATGGCCACCTTCCACTCCCCAAACACTCCCTTCCCCTCCTCCTTTTCCCCCCATACACATACAGAACATTGATCTACTTCTTCTGAAAGTTCCTCAAATATGCTAATGCTAATTTTTTTTTTTTTTTTTTTTTTTTTTTTTTTTACCATAACTGACCAACCTTTGCGGAGTGTCATTTCATTCTTCTCTTATGTATGACTGTAAGTAAAAGATAAGAGATGAACATTTTATTTTCTGTTACAAAGTCCATTCCCTTTTGATTCATCACAAGACAAAATGAATCTCAAAAATCTTAATGAAGTTGGTAGTTCCAGTGCACATTAAGAGAAAATTATCTTACAGAAAAAAATACACATCAACTATTTGGTGAACTGATGAGAAACTAACGGCCAAGTTTGGAAATTGTTCAAGTTTTCTATGAATATTCATAAATAATTAACTTGCATCTCAATTTAGAACCTAACAACAGTTCATTTCAATTTTTAAAAAATATCCGAGTTAATTATATGCTGAGGTCTCCTTGCTGGGTCCTCTCTCCTAGTGGCAATTGAATAACTTCAGTTGGTGACAATAACCCCGTGTTTCTGTGGCGTTCACCACATTGCTGTGTAGCTGGAGGAAGATACATAATGACACTCTTTGAAGGACAGCTGGCTTCCTAAGGGGTGCTCTCTCCCTTTCCCTACTCCCAATCTTTTCCTTTGGGGGTAAATTCCTTTTGTTCACACTTTTTACTGAAAGTGAAAAAAAAAAAAAAGTGTGCAAAATATGAGGCAAGAAAAAAAGAACCTGCCCTAAAGTAAATACATGGTGAAAAAATAGATAGGTTCATCCTCTTAGAATTTTCCATGCCTTGAGAAGCACATGCTTAGTCCTGTGAGGGATGCAGAGATTGCAAGCCTCCCAGGGTTAAAAAAAAAAAAAAAAAAAAAAAAAAGGAAAGAAAAGAAAAAGAAGAAAAAGAAAAAAAATTCAGGAAGAACTCAGCCTAACCAGACGAAGGGACCCCTGTACTTTGTGAAAGAAGGCTGCATAGAAGAATCAGAGCCCTGGGCTGTCAGAGGGAGGCCATTCGGGGACTGCCCCTTTTGTCTCCTCGCCTTGTATGGGCTGGAGGATGGAAAAATTGTGGACAAAAGGCCCGAGGAGGGCGGAGGGTCGGGTCTGAACTCTGGAGGCGCAGCTCTCAGCGTTATTCACCGTGCCACGTTTCCACCAAATGCGCCTGTCCAGTTCCCAGCCCGGGCCGGGTGCTGACGGCGGGGTAACACTGCCATCTAGTGGCCATCTCTCCCCTGCCAGCCGGCTCTCAGTGCCCTCTTGCTGGCTCGGTCGTTCCCTCTCTTCCCCCTCTCTCCCTTCCTCTCTTGCTCTCTCTCCTACGCCCCTCTCTCTCTTTCTAAAAAAGGTTTTTTTATCCCGTCAAGGAAAAAAAAAAAAGAAAGAAAAAAACCTGGCTCTTGGAAAACAACCAACTCTGTTGGAACTCAGAGATAATAATCAGTTTCTCTGGGCTTGTGAAATTGGCTCATTAAGCGTGCTTTTTAACAGAAAATATTGGAAGCGATTAAGTCTGCTTTACTGAGTGGGCATGAAATGGCCAACCTTCGGCCACCCACAGCTCCTAGGTGCCTGGCGCCGTTTTATGCATGCAGCGTAATGTCTTTACTTGAAGTGCTGTTTATTCATCACCTGCTTATTTATCTCTTTGCATTTGGCAGGCACATCGATCAATGTTAAACTGTCACACAAGGTTATTTTTCTTTTACATAACAGTATAGGCCTAAGGTAGTGGCATATTAAAAGTAATAACTTTCTAACTTGTAGCTCAAGATGACAGCCCCATTTTTACCCGAATATATTACAGCAAGGAATTCCGCATTCCGTTCTCCCTCCCGCTCCCTCTACTTCTCTAGTACTCAGCTCTTCCAAGGTCAAAGGCTTCATTCTGTCAAGCCTCCCTCCCACTTTGCATACCACTCAGCTTCCCCTTCACCTCCAGTTATCTCCACCTTTTAGGCTGATCCGCCCACAGAGAACATTCTGTGCACCTGGTGTACACATCTTGCTTGTCCCTCTTTACGATGACATTTACGCCTTTGCATAAAGATGTGGGGGCCAGCTGATCTCTGGAAAAGAAGAGAAAAACGACTTCATATGATGGTGAGAATTGTGATAGTCTCATTTCCGTCTCCACAGACATCTCACTAAATGTAATAGTACATTTTGCTTTAGAGTTATAATAAGCAACAACAACCACAGACCTATGAAAAGAATCGAAGGAGAAACATCTGAAAGCAACAGTATTGCTTTGAAGCAACTGTTGTGGTTTGAGGCTGTTGAGTCCACTTGCTTTCTTGCTCCTCTCTTTGGTTTTAGGTTAATTTGTACCCAGTTTGTGATACTTCCTTTCTTGGCAATAGGCCAAGAAAATTTTCTTAGTACAAACAGGTTTTCTTTTTCTTTCTTTTTTTTCCCCTCTCCAGTCCAGCCTAAAAATGCCTACAGATGGGATATCAAATCTTTTTAGTATCACATTTCAAAGTGGCCCTTAGAATTTCTTCCTGTCCTTGATCTCTCCTTTTGAATTTCAAGTCAGACTTAGATTCTGTTGCTAAATATGTTTTGGACAGTAGTTCTCTGATACAATGCTTTGATAATCTTGTGTACACAGGAATTAAGTGTCTTAGCATAGTAGACATTGTTGTGGTACAACTATTCTTGTGACCTAAGGTACCACATCCATTCTGATAGTCTGTCTCTGTGTGCACCAAAATAACTCATCTAGAAAGCATGAGGAGGGAAGTGTAAGTGGTTAAACAAATGTGGTCCAGTAGACTACTGAAGTACCTGCTTAGGAGGCTCATAAGCTTGGCATGGAATCTGGCCCACGTTTTGAATTTGCTTATGCATTCCTATGCATAGAAAGATGGTAGAATACTGATCTATGGTGATGTATTTTATCATGGGTAGCACAGCCCCAGAAAAAAAAGCATGTCCATTAAAAAAATGCAGCCCAGCCTGTGTCTGTGCTCCTACGATCAATATTTGCATTAAAATGGTTTAAATGTATGTGGCGTGGAGGCTGTCCATTCTTTCAACCTGACCTGCTGCATTGATTAGGGCCAGTGATAGAGGGGGAAAGAGCAAATCAGGCGAGGAAAAGAATGAAAAGGAAAAACAGAAGAAAACGAAAGCTGTCGCTATGAGTCCTATAGGAGATATGGCATCCATGATTGGCTTAAAGTATATTTACTCAGCAGCCCACTCGGCAGGAGAATGCACCCTCTCCGTATCTCTCACAGGGCTATTTTGTCTTTTAAAAACCAACAAAAGGATTTCTGGTTGTCCCTAAGACTGGGCAACTCAGCAGCTTGTGATTAAGAGCCCAATGTTTCCAGGTAGCTCTCTGGATTTAGCTACTTTTCTTACGTGTGTGTGTGTGTGTGTGTGTGTGTGTGTGTGTGTGTGTGTATGTATGTGTGTATGTGTGCTTCAGCAGTCCATATGTGTGAGCTATATTTTGTTGGGCTAAAATTTCTTTAATAAGAATTATAACCACCACTTATTAATTGATTATTTTGTACCACATAATGCTAATTGCTTTGCAGGGATTGATTGATTGATGGTAGCTATGTGGTAGCGATATACTGATTCTTTAAAGCTGCCTTATATATAAGCTGGTCATTCTGATCTCATGTTTATTTGGCATCCAAGGATAGATTTGTAACTAGTCCTAAATCAAACCATCAGTAAAGGGCAGTAGCTCTTCAAATCTGGATCTCTGATTCCACAGCCCAGACTCTTAACCAACATGCTTGGTAATGTTCATTGTGGATATGTTATCAAAGTAAACATCACACTTAACACTGTTTATGAAGAGATATAGTGCTCACTTTATAATATTGGAACCCATTGTCGTATCACCATAGACACTTTCAATTATTTGGTGCACAAAATATTTTCAATGGAAATATGGATAGAAATTGATCTCTGAGAAAAGGCCAACAAATAATAAGAGCAGAGCTACAAGGTGTTAGTACTTAGTTTACCTTCTGTTGTGGCAAAGAAATAACCCATATATATCTTTCTTGTTGAGGTGAAGTGATCTCCAGAAATATGGAAGTTTCTGAAGGGAACTGTTTCAGGGAGCTCATTCGGGGGTTAACTGGACCGGAGTATGAGGACTATAATATATGTGTCTAGACACGTAATAATAAGCACTAAATGAATACTTGTTCATATAATATTCAAGACATATATGTTAAGTAATTGCTATTGAAACCAGTGCTGGATAAACTGTTTCATAATATCTAAGAACTGATTCTATAGTTAAGGATAAAAGCAGACATGTGAAATACATTCCTTCACAAGACAGTATGTGTTCTTAAATTTGATCTTAAATTTCCATAAAGAGCCTTATAGAAAATAAATTTTTGAGGAATGTAGAAAATGGAGAGTGTTGGGAGGCGGAGTGTTTGAAGAAAGCCTTGTAGAGTAGGACTTGAAGATGAATGGATAGAATGCACATAGGAAGACAGAGGATATTCAGAATAGAGAAATAGGTAAGTACAGTTCGGAATTTTGGAATGAGTATCCCTGCTGAAGCTAATGTTTACTTGTCATAGGCTATTGGATTAGGTTGAGCCAGACCACAAAGACCCTGAAGGTCAAGATTGGACAGCTGAATGCTTTTGAATTAAGTATCTTCTTTTATTGTCTTGGGGAATCAGGCAAATTTGTCTGCTGAAATTACAGCTTGGAAATTTGACCTACTTAGGGCATTGCTTTGGAGCATTGGAGTTTCAAACAAGCCCTTCACTCTAAAGCAAGAATCTCTTGATACTTTCATTTTCTCAAGGATGAAAAGAAATTAAAAGTAACACATGTGAAAATTTTACTTATGAGGCTAACTTGAAGTAGGAGAATTACCTCAAGAGAGAAACAAAAAGGTAAAAGCAATTTTCCGAATCTAAAATTGTTAGAGCAATGTGTTGACAAGTTTGCTTTTTACCAAAACTGGTACATAAAAATACAGCTTATCAGAGAGAAAAATTTGTGTGCAATAGTCATTCACATTAGAAAAAGATTTTCTGTATATTTCCTTTAAATAGAAGTCCCTTTGTACATTTTAAATATGGTTCGATGTACTAAACTAAGTACAGCCAGAAAAACAAACAACAAACAAAAACAGTGAAAACAATCCCACAAACAGTTTTTTAAGGAAGTCATCCCTTATCAACTTGTTCATAGAGCAAGGTATATATACTTACAAGTTGATACCACAACTCAGATTGAGTTGGATGATAATGCCAATGCATTACAAAGTCACGAGTGAATTTCTGATTTTAGGAAGGCTCTACATGCTTAGAAAAATGGGTTCCAGGGGAGTTTAGATATCCATGTAAGAAGTTGGGTTTAGGCCAGGCGCGGTGGCTCACGCCTGTAATCCCTGCACTTTGGGAGGCCAAGGCGGGCGGATCACGAGGTCAGGAGATCGAGACCATCCTGGCTAACACGGTGAAACCCCGTCTCTACTAAAATACAAAAAATTAGCCGGGCGCGGTGGCAGGCGCCTGTAGTCCCAGCTACTCGGGAGGCTGAGGCAGGAGAATGGCGCGAACCCGGGAGGCGGAGCTTGCAGTGAGCTGAGATGGTGCCACTGCACTCCAGCCTGGGCGACAGAGTGAAGACTCCGCCTCAAAAAAAAAAAAAAAAAAAAAAAAGAAGTTGGGTTTGAAATAACAATGAGAATAGTATCTCACCACTGGCCACTTTAGGATGAGCCTTTGTTTAATAGGGTCATATAGGATCTAACATTGTCTTACCTTGTCTCATTTTGAGTGAGTCTCTTTGTTTGCCTCTCAGTTTTTCTGAATCTTAATTAAAGAATGCAGTTTTGTATCCTACTAGAAGGTTCCCAAAGAGCAGTTCCTGGAAAAGTAGCATCAGCATTACATGAGCACCTGGTAGAAATGCAAATTCTTGGCCCTCACCCCTGAACTACTGAATCAGAAATTTGGGGCGGAGCTCAGCATTCTGTGTTTCAACAAGTCCTCCAGGTGATTCTGATCCATGCTGAAGTTAAGAATCACTTTCTTAACTTCCTAAAGTTCATCTTCTTATGCTCTAATACTCAAAGTGTTATAAACATGTTTGATTTAAATCAATGGACAGTTCATTTCTACACAAATAATGCTAAAGTTCTTTGCTTTTATAGCTTTGCCTGATTTGCATAGTTTTTTGTCTTTTCCTGCTGATGGCACCTGCAGTGTCTCCCAGTTCTGAGGTTTTACCTACTGGCTTTATTTCCCAGCCAGCTGTATGGGGGGGCCTCAGGTTACCTGAGCAGAACAAGATTGTAAGCCTGCCTTCCTTTCTTCCTTCCTTCTTTCCTTCCTTCCTTCCTTCCTTCCTTCCTTCCTTCCTTCCTTCCTTCCTTCCTTCCTTCCTTCCTTCCTTCCTTCCTTCCTTCCTTCCTTCCTTTGATGGCAATTTGCCATTTAGAGATTTAAAAAAAAAAAGTGAATTTCTATATTTGAAGTAGTATTCTAGGTAAGTCAGATTGCTTGAAGTTTCATCATCAGATAATACGTTAAATGATATTTATATATCACTTGAAATAAAAATTCTTTTTAGTTAGATAAAGACTGGGAGGTCTCAAAATCATCTTTCTTAGGGATCATTTAATTTCAGTTGGCTTAAAATGCTATTTATATTAAGTTAACAGGGTGCTAATTTAACATAGGTTTATAGTCATTTGAAGCCATTTTCATCCATTAGGAAAAATCTCTCTCTAGATTAGATTATCATAAGTGTTTGAATAGCAATAGGGATTCTTCTGTCCAGGCCTGAGGATTTTCTAGATGAATGCACACTCTTTTGTCATACTGTTGAGAAGTGAAGTTTTGTTTAACTGTAGAGCAGGGCACTGACAGTGGTACCCAGCTTTGCCTTGGGCAGAGAAAAGAAAGAAATAAAACACCTCCACACATATTCTGCATTGTATTCATATATCGGCTCTATAATATTTTATGATTTATATAATTCTGGCACATATAATAATTTCTACATCCTGATTTATAATTTTCAAAACATTTTGGATATTCAATGTCAAAATTCTTTTTCACTTTGAATTTTTTAAAAATATTAAATCTAGTGAAATGTTTGCAGCCTGACTACATGCAACACCAAAAAATACATGAAAAAGAAAAATAATGTATGTGTATCCCTATTTAGTTTTCCAAAAGGCATGAATTGCAAAGGGTCTCAGAATATTATTTAGTTTCTTTTGAGGAAGAAGAAAAAGGTTTTCCGTTTAGAGTATAGAACATGCCCCAACTGTTTCATGCACTCTCTAAACCAGGCTGCCATGCCAGTAGTCACTTACAAGCAGTTGGAGACTTGTACATTTACTTCGTCTATCCTAGGTTTTTCCTCTCCCACGTCCAAGTCTTCTAGTTTCCTTTGTTTCTCTGGCTTTGACTTTCAGGGCCATCTAAACAACTGGAGAAAAGTGACCCTCTGGCCACTTGAAATTCACTCATCCAAGTTTTGGCCTTAGAAGGCTGTACCCTTAGCCACTTGGACACTACTCTTCATAAACCCCTATTTAAAGTGGTTTTCATTAGTTCAACTTTCAGAACAAATGAGGAAAATGAGAATGTGATGATGAGTCAGTACTAACTGGACATGAAGGACCTTCCTACACATGTAGGCCCTCCTACTCTAGCAAAATATTTGTAAATCTTTTAAAGGAATATATTCTTTTGCATATTATAATATTTAATATAATATATGATATGCAATATTGTAATATATTTAATGTTATATACAATATTGATATAGTATAAATATCTAACATAATCATATTTGTATAATTTTTACTTTTTGTGATAGAAGATATATCTGTGATTAATTACAGAACTTTAACTGTATAATATGTTTGGCCACAGGTTTACTTAAGCTGAATTAGTTTCAAATACTCTTTTTTGCTTTACGTTTGAAAGTAAATGAACTCCCAACCATTAATCAGAAATGGTTGAATTGGCTGGACTCCGTAAGCACCTCTTTCTGGGTCTGGTGGTGCTCAAGTAGAGAAGATTCTTGACTTATCAGAGAGGTCAGGCGGTAGAAGTGACAGAGTTAGATCTGCATGTGGACGTTGTATTACTCTACTTTTCCTTCTGACATCCTAGGTTTTATATTATATAAATCTATTTCTAAAATTCAGCAACGTGTCATTAATATATGATGCTTTCAGCAACCTTTCTGAAGGTTGAAGACACAACAGTACATTCCCTTAAGGAAATGAAAGTTTCTCTGAGTGGGTTTCTAACTTTCATAGAAATGTGAATTGAAAGTTTCGGGAGAATGCAGGGCCAAAATAATAGGTAAGATTACTCTGAATTGGAGATTATGAAATCCATGCAAATAATACAAATGTAATCCATGCAAATTAGGTTCAAAATTTAACTTTTCTGCAAATCTTGATTTTATTAGCTTAATACTCAGAGTACCAATTTAATTCCTACCTAGGTTTTACTTACTGAATAATGCGGACTGTGAGAAAAAAACAATCCACCATTTTCTAGTAGAACAGCAGTTAACTTACCTCTTTAACTTCTAAAGCTATTTTGAACAGAAAAATCTTGAGAGATAAAGTAAGGCATTGCCTTCGTTTCTAACAGAAATAACAATAGTTAAGAGAACATATTCTGGCAAAACTGGGTTCAAATTTATATTTTCTAACAGTGTAATTGGGATTGGATTAAATTGAATTTAAGTATATGTCTTATTTTTAATTTAATATACTCATACAACAGGATCTGGCCAACTTTGACTCATGGACCAAATTCAGTTTGTTTCCTGTTTTTGTAAATAAAGTTTGTTGGAATTCAGTTATGTTTACTTGCGCACATATTGTATATGATTGCTGTCACCCTACCAAGGCAGAACTGAGTAGCTGTAAGAGACCACACGGTCCACAAAGCTTAAAATATTTGTTCTCTCATTGGCCCTTCAGAAAAAGTTTGCCAACCCCTATCAAAGGTTGTCTTTTATTGATCTTAGGATCCCACTCTCCACTTTTCTTGAATGTGGTTGGTTACTGAAAATTGGAAAATAATGTAGTCTCCTATCATAGGGGGAAAATACCTTGGTAGTCGGAACTTGAATTCTCTTTGCATTCCTATCACTTCTCTCTTCCAACTTAAGAAAGTTATGTTACTGCTGTATAATTGGAGAAAGTTGGTTTGTATGATTTCTAAGGTCATTCCCTTCCTCTCTCCCTACTTTCCTTTCTTATTTGCCTATCATTCAATTTGTTCCTCATTTTTTATATTCACTGAACACAGCCTTCCCTTACCACTCTTGCCCAAATTACCTCCTCCTTCCTCTGAATTCCATAGCATTGGAATGTAATCATAGATTATATGCTGGTGCTTGTTTTGTATATGTGATACTATTATTTGTTCTTCTTTATTATTTTTGATTCTAGGTCCCTGAGAGTAAAAGCTCTATTTTTCCTTTTCATATCTGAACACAGTTGTGTTTGAAATTGCACTAAGTAATTATCTTTGTTTGTTTTTATTATTATGGAACTTGTAGGACTTATAAACAATTGTCCCACACGTCCCGAAAGGACCTGAACCCAATATTATTTGCATTTATGTAAAAGCAGTTATGCTTTATTAGGAAAAGCCACTGTAGTTGACAGATTTACATGGACACAGACAGGAAGTGGACTGACATAAACATTAGTCCTAAGAAGATAAATTAGAGGATGCAGTGAATGGGTTATCTTGCTTGAGTAGGAAGAAAGTGCAGAAACATCCATGGAGATGATAGATTCATATTGGAAATCTAACATGTATATGCTTAAGTCAGACCAAAATGTTTAATTCTTATTATATTAGAGAGAAAATACAAGGTAATGCTTTGTACAACACTGTGTACAAAGAAAACCCATTGACTTATGATGGAATTGTCAGCTGATGTTAATATTTATTGATTTCCTCCAATATACTTCAAGGTTGATTAGAAAAATACAAAATATATAGGTCTTTCTTTTACCCCATTTGATGGAGCCAGAATGGACCACTCTCTCATTCACTTTCCTTCCTGGTTATTTCATTTTTAGCGATTTAACCATTGGAAGAAAGTGTGAATGAGGTTTATTTATGCAGTTATTGTTACTACCTTTTTCTCATTGATATTTAAAATGAGGAAGATCATTTTATTGCTCTTGTGGTACCTTTGTTATCTGATTTAGAGATCATGGCTGTTTATTAGGGTGTTAGAAATAAGTATAACTTATTAGCCAAATGACTAGCTAAAGCATTGGCATGCAGGAGTGGTAGTTATTTGAACTACATACAACATCAAGAGATAGACTCATTAAATGGGAAGGTTTGAAAATACAGAATACTACACTAATACCTTTTATTAATTTCAAGAATATCAAGGATTGACAGCAATTTGTATACCTCTGTTTCACAAATGATAAAATGTTTTAAGAAGAAAAGGAATTTTCACATGCTCAAGCAGAAGTTGCTTTTTTGACCCAGCAATGACCTGAAATACCTACCAATAAATAATAAAAATGTACATTTAACTTCATTTTTAATTCCAGTTATCTGTGAACAACACAGATTTGAACTTTTCAGGTCCACTTGTTTGTGGACTTTTTCCCCTTTGGCCATTCGTGAGAAGGCAAGACCAACCTGAAGACCTTTATGATGATCCATTTCCATTTAATGAATAGCAAACACATTTTCTCTCATGATTTTCTTAATAACATTTTCTTTTATCTAGCTTAGTTTATTGTAGAATACAGCATATAATACATATAACATTCAAAATATGTGTTAATGTACTGTTGATGTTATTGGTGAGGCTTCTGGTCAGCAGTACGCTGTTAGTTGTTAAGTTCTGGGGATACAAAATTTATAAGTTGGATTTTTGACTCCATGGGGAGTTGGTACCTTTAACCTCTACATTGCTCAAGGGTGAACTGCACTTGTTGGGTTCACACAAGTTTCCACATATGGTCCAGAGCACATAGAAGAAATTACCCAGATCCCAAGAAGCTGAATGTATCCCTTAGTCTGTGAAAATAACACTCCATAAGATATACCCACAAGACCCTTCTCTATACCTACACATTCTTGCCCAATCTGGGTATCATTCAAAAGATGGGGCTGTGCATGGTGTGTGTATATGTGTTTATTATAGCAATACATCTTAAGTTTTTCAATTAAATTACCTCTTTATAGTGAAGGAATTTCTGACTGAGTCTTTAAAACATTTCCTGGATGTCCTATATGAGTTTCTGTCTACAAGTGTTGTAGGTATTAAAGAATGATAGAGCTTTTTTTGTTTTGTTATAAAATGTTTAGGTTAAGTGCAACGTGTCATTTCTTTTGGCTTAGAAAATTGAAGACAATACGGAATGAAATAAACTTGTTTTATTTACATACTGGATAAAAAATCTTTGTCTAAAATTTAAGGATGCTAGGGTAATTGTCTAGAATTTAGGTAAGCTAGGGGTAATTGAATTAATTGAACATTCAATTAAAAATCTCATGCCAGTTAGAAAATGTCTTAGCAATTATTCAAATAAGAATCCAAGCCAGTTAATATGACATGACTGTGGTTGAATAGGACAAAGAAAAGTATGGAAGAAACAACATCTTATGACATAATGGTTACACATACACCAACATGCTGAATTAATTTTCCATTTGACTTATGAATATAAGAATGGCAATTAGAGTAGCAAAGTAAATAAATGAATAAATGTATCATTTGTGAATAGGAGGATTGAGATAGTGTTTAGGAATTCTTGAGTAACATTTCATGATATAGACAGAATGAAACTCTGCCTTTGAGCTGAGATGAGAAAAAATGTAGTGAACTCTCCTCATCTGAATCAGATTGATGATTATTCATCATAGGATCAGAAACCAAACTCGAGGCCATGAAAGGCCAGATCAGAAGGACACACTTCTTTGCCTTTTCCTTTTCTCACTTCCACTCTGATCTTCTCTTCATCTTTCCTATCACTTCAACACCCATGGAGACCGGGAGAATCTTGGAGCTTGGAGCCTTGTTCTCCCATCCTGCTCCATCCAGTCACGGCCACTCTAGATAGGATGAACAATGACATGACTGTGTATTTTCCAACCTTTAGGGGAACTGCCTGGGCCATGTCTCTCATGCCAGTGAAATACAGTTTTCCACCAACCATTCTTCAGTTGATGGAAGAACAAAATCATTGAGTCATAAAACTCATCTGGATTTCAAATCCGTCTTTGAGAAAATGTAAACTGTTGTTCTTGGATGCGCCCCAGGGACCACTGCTTAATTTCTCAGATCATTTTCCCCTCTTAGGTTGTATATATATACCAGTCCCTCTATAGTTCCCTTATGAAACTGTGCATTTTTTTAATACCATAAAAGCAGAAAAAATCACTTTTTTGGTAAATATTCTTTCAGTAGAATTGCAATCAATGTAGTCAGAGCTAACAAGCAGATGGATGTATTTGAATGCCATTATCTTGTGTACAATGATATTATCTGTTTCATGAAAAATTCAGTAGTTTGGGCTGCTTTAGTGAAGGGAAGATGGAAGTAAAAAAATAGCAAGAAAAACATGATCAGACTCAGAATCCCTGAGGGGGTCCCATTGCATCATTTAGCAGGAGAATGAGCAATGCAGGAGGAGCAGTGATGGTGGAGTTGCTGTCTGTGCTCCTTATGGCATTCTTGGCTTCAGGTCCCACTCAAGCCCCACAGCTGTAGGTGGGAGCTCCTGGGCCTGCTAAAGCATCACACCGTGACATTTTTATCATCCGTCTAAGAGAAGAAAATAAATTTGCTAACAGAATAGAGCTGGCAGGCTCATACTACCTTGTCATATTCCAGACATCTCCTGGTCTGGCCTGAGCCAGAGGAAAGTAAAGTGTGGGCCAGAATGTGTATGATGGACACGGAGTAGACTTAAATAGTCGAGAGAAGAATGTGGATTTTCTGAGAAAGGAATATGAGTGTCTTTTATTGGAGATTTGAGAGATGAAAAAACTTGAGCTGCAGGGAGACTGTGACCTCAGTTTTGTTCTCTATAGGCAAGGATATATTGACAAAAACAAAATGGAATTGAATACTGTGCTGATTTATTTTTGTTGTTGTATAATGTATGTTGTGAGGAAAAAAAAAATTCCATTGCCTGATTATTGAAATACAAATTCCTTGTAGACCTTTTTAAAGGTGACATCTACCTAGTTCTCCAAATAGGCTTATCTTTTTTCTTTGAATATATTATATACATTAACCCATGCCTTTAAGAAATTTGGCTTGAAAAATCCTGTCCCAATATCACAGGATCTGGGCCCTTTGATATCCTGTCCTATAAAAACATATTGCAAGTTTCATTATTTCAGTGAATGTTTCCTGGGTGATTATTTTTCTTTCTGAATGTCTATTACATACGGTTTATGTTGTCCATTTCTTACAGAGCAGGCACCATCTCGTATTGCTCATGACATTTTGCATGTCCCACATCAGGCTACCAGTCACTTGAGGTTAATCTTAGTGACTCCAGTATATAATAAAATGCCTCAAACACATAAAACACCCAGAAAGTACAATTTATTGATAATATAGATGAAGAATGGCATAATTCGTGTTTCTGTAATTAAATTCTGTGAATGATGACATGGATATTTGTAGGGAATGCAAAGTATTAAAATCACAAGATTTCTTATAAATATGTCCTCTTTATCTTAATATGAAGAACTTTAAAAAAACTTGCTTTTGTTTTTCTCCCTGGGATACTGTGATTAAGAAAGATTATTATGTGCATTAGGTTTTTCTAGGAAAAATAATACATGACTAACAGTTCAATGCAGGTACCCTCAGGAAATTTTGAGAAGCACAGAGCATAAATATATGCCATACACAGATAAACACATACATAGCATAAATATAACATAGACTATAAGTAATAATACATATTTCTATTACAGTGATACTAGGCACATTGTATGAATATTTGCTCTGGAGGAAAATTACTGTACTGATTGTTGAAGCCCTATTCAAGTATGAGCATGGGCAGGAGGAAAATTCATGATCTTTTCCAGCGGGCAGATACTTTCAATACCTGGATTCCACAGTCTTAATCTTCTCCTTGACCCTTTCTATGTACACCTTTTCTTGTGTCTTTTCTTTTACCATTCCAATCTTGAGATTTTTCTTACCTTAATCCGTCTCATTCTAACTTCCATCTTTTCTTCAATTTCTGTTCCTCTCTTATCTCTTAAAGAGTAGTGGCTGTAAAATTTTATTGGACATAATTATTTAATAGTTTTATTAAAATAATAAGTAATTTAAAAACCATCCTGCTGATACTATATCCTTTTCTTTTTATCTGCTACATTAAAATGACAGTGTCTTTATGTCTCTACATATTTCATTAGCAATGAAATTAATATGAATTTCATTCTAATATTAATAGCTTGAGTAAAGTATATTTTAATTTTTTAACCTCTAAATGATGCATCAGGAGAAGTGATGAAACAAAAGATTTTTCTTTATTATAAAAAATGTGGTCATTTTTATTAAATAAAATCTCTCTCAGCTATGTAGTAAAAATGAGACTGGAAGTTAGATATTTTATAGCTATGTCTTTTACAATTTGTAGGTAAATGAGTGTACTGTATTTAAACTCATGTAAAAATTGAGTAGAAATGATCTGAAAAGCACAATAACTAAAAGCAGAGTTTTTGTTTTGTAGGATGCCAACTGTGTATGGTACTTATGTAAAATTCTAGCAAATGGAAAGAACCAGAAAATAAATATTAATAAATCACTTTAAACTATGTAAGTCAATGGATTCTTTTATAAAGAAAGCACATTTGTTACACTTATTGATTACAGATAACTGGAATATAGTAACAGAGATATATGTGAGCAGATCTGACAAATAAGGTATTTAATATTCCTTTTCTGATTTACTGATTTGTAAATATGTTAAAAATTGTGTCTTTAAATATGACCTGGCACGTTAGATAGCATATAAAATGCAAACTTCTTAAAATGTTCTTGACCAAAGATGAAAAAATTTCCAGATTTAATGAGATTTTTGTTAAGGACACTGGCCAGTTGTTGCAATGACAATAGATGACACCTGAGTATAAGGTCAACAAAAACAACATGTCATCATATTTCTTGAGGCAAATTTTAAAGAAATATGCTCTTGTGGTTCGTATGACTGTTGGTGGGACTAAGACTGTCATTGTTCTGGCTGAGTAGGCAAAGTCTGTGTTATGTGCTTTGTTGTATCCAAGGTTCCCAATACAGTGGAGGGCTTTGCTAAATAGCCTTTTCAGGGGATGTGGACTTTAAATATAAAGGTGAACTGTTTGCTCCTTTCTTGTGAAATATCAGCTGCACTCTAAAATAATGTAGAGTATCTTTAGACCTTGAACCAAGCACATTATGTATGTTATTTTAAAATTCTCTTTCACTATATAATAAATTGAGGATCCTATACTGACACTAACTTGCCGTTCATTTAGCTCTAAAAAATGACAGCTTTCACTCCAAAGACTTGTAAGCAGTGTTATTCTGCCCGTCCCATCATTACAAACAAATTAAAATTCAAGATCGAAATATTGTTATCAGTTGAGAAAGCTGCCAGCTCTTTAAGAAGAGCCTGTCTTTCATGGTAGGGACAGACTTGTACCCTTTGGAGCAAAAAACTGCAGCTATACATTCCTAATTTTGTATGATTTCACTGTTTTCCAGAGGCTCCAGGAAGGTTAGAAAGGAAGTTATGGGACTAAAAAAAATATTTAATCTAAGTTGTAAAGGAGCTTGGAACCATAACACAAGCATCATAATTAACTTTAATAATTATAAATGTAAATGCAGACAAGCCACAAGGTTTTAATGGTGTGCCACATGCTTCTGCTAATTATTTTAGAGTTTGGACACATTCAGTGCCAGCTAATTATAAACCCTGCTATGGAAATCATCTGTTTATATTAGACTTATTGATCTCTAGTGTTTAAGCAATATGAAAAGGGAAATCTACAATGCTGGACCATCTGCTTTGTATTCCTAATTGCTTTTAAGGAATCAAATATATAAATAGTCAGCTTTTTATATATTGGGCTTCTAACTCTTTCAAGAGACATATAGTACAAACCCAAGTGAATTTTAAAAGCCTATTTGAAATGTTGCTTCCCTGGCTCCTCTAAAATACCCTTCACCCCTTGCCCACATCATATTCTCCTCTGACCTTTCTGCAGATCTCCAGAGCACCTTCTTTTCCCCCAGATCTCATAAACTGGTCAAAGTAACTGAGACTTGAGATGTTTACCATGTTTTAATTACACCTTTTCTTTTACTTTCTATGAACAAGCCCTCTTCCCATCCCCCATCCCGTAATAACCATGAATATTACATTATGAGTACAGAAGAGGATGGCAAGGAAAAGATGTCCAGGTGAATGTTTTCCTCTAGTGGGAAATATTTCACTTTAGGACAAATTAAATTTCCTGGTGTGTAGAGTGGACGCCTGGTGGGACCAGAGCAATGTTACTTCTCAACCCTAACAGGCCTGGCAGGAAAGTCTATTCTTAGGGTACATCCTGTGATTCTACATGGAGGTTGAGATTAAATGAATAAAGAGTTGACTTAGAATGAAGTTGTTCACTTCATCTATCACTGCCCACATAGCTATTATTTCGTTGGCTGAAAATATCCACCCTGGAAAAGGTTTCTTTCTTTCTTTTTTTCTTCTTTTTACGGAGTCTCACCCTGTCACCCAGGTTGGAGTGCAGTGGTGAGATCTTGGCTCACTGCAACCTCTGCCTCCTGGGTTTCAAGCGATTCTTCTGCCTCAGCCTCCCGAGTAACTGGGATTACAGGTGCACACCACCATGCCTAGCTAATTTTTGTATTTTTAGTAGAGACGGGGTTTCACCATTTTTGCCAGGCTGATGTGAACTCCTGAGCTCAAGTGATCCACCCACCTCGGCCTCCCAAAGTGCTGGGATTACAGGCGTGGGGCACTGTTCCCGGCCAGAAAGGTTTCTTTCTAAAGTCCGTATTTATTCCTTTGAGACTTTCATATTGAATCACAAAATTACTGGCCTAAGATAACTCCTCCTAATATTCTGTCACTCACATGGTCATACTAACAGCAATTATTATATGTATCTCATATGTATGAAATATATGTAATATTTATGAAAATATATATGAGATATAATATTGATTACTATATAGTCTCCCTGGGGTTAGAGTCTTTTATTAGCTTTTGTAGGTAAAGTTAGGATGAGTTTGTAATTTTAGATAAACATTATATGATATAAAGATGTAATTTTAGTTTTTAAGCAAATATTTTCTTTTTTTTTTTTTTTTTTTTTTTTTTTTTGACGCGGAGTCTTGCTCTGTGCCCCAGGCTGGAGTGCAGTGGCGCGATCTCGGCTCACTGCAAGCTCCGCTCCCCCGGGTTCACGCCATTCTCCTGCCTCAGCCTCCCGAGTAGCTGGGACTACAGGCGCCAGCCACCTCGCCCGGCTAATTTTCTTGTATTTTTAGTAGAGACGGGGTTTCACCGTGTTAGCCAGAATGGTCTCTATCTCCTGACCTCATGATCCGCCCGTCTCGGCCTCCCAAAGTGCTGGGATTACAGGCTTGAGCCACCGCGCCCGGCTAAGCAAATATTTTCTTTTAGTGATGTAAAAGTTTTAAATTTTGTGCTAAAAGATGAACAGAGGAAAAATTATAAATCTGCCATTTTTCCATATTACACACTTAAATGCCAACACAGAAGGCTTAGGAAAGGTTGCAGTTTAATGACTGACTCCAATAATTGAAGGAAAGAATACAATCACTCTACTTGTAAGAATCCAAAACAAAGAACAATGAGTGCCTCTACTTGCTTCTGGGAAAAGTTAATGGGATGTTACATAATGCTCTAAATAAAAGAAGATTTAATTTAAAATGTATCTGCTACCATCAGTAATACACAGTCATATGTCTTGGGCAATACTTAGGTGGGAAACTCCTCACCCTAATATTAAAATAGCTAGTTATGTTAGAATGGTTGTGACTTTTCTGCAAAGAATTATCTGTTAGAAATTTGCTCCTCTGAAGTATTTTATCTACTCCTCCATAAAGGCTATACTCATTCTGCTTTTTTCTAAAGTTTTGAATGAAAGTTCTATTACCTACCACTTAGCCTGTTACTGTTGACTACAAGATCTCTGAGTTTTAATCTCGGTACATGTATAATTGTAAGGCAGGCCTTCCGTATATTCTAAGTTCATTTTAAGCAGAGTTACAGGTTCTATTCAGTTCCTCAGTGAAAAAGAGAATATTCAAAGTCAGAAAGGAATTAGGAGCTTTTTTAAAAGGTGCTTTAAACAGCTCATGTTCCCCAAGCCCTCAAAGAAAGTTACAAATCAAGAGAGCACAATTGGCAGCTACATTATCAAAGACCTTCTGATAATGCTACCATTAAAATTGAATAATATTGTTTAATGGGCTTTTTAAAAGCAGCCATCCTTTGGATCTGACACTTCAGCATGATTATCTTCCATTCCCATTTAAGACTACAACAATCCAGTGATAATTATAACATCCGTTTCCATCTGGAGTTCAGGGGACTCATACATGTGAATATCGAGAGACAGTTGAGCATCTTCGGTTTAGAAAGTGGACATTAATTTGAAATTTGTGACAACTGCCATTTTTATTTTAGTTTAAATAGCTTATCTGAAATATCCTCTCACCAGGTCTTTTTTGCCACTAGCAGGTTGTGGCAGTGTTCTATATAAATTGGCCTCATGATTGTGCTTTTATGGACACTAAAAATATAAAAGTAGAAAAATCATTATCACTCACATTTTCTTTCCTGTAAACTGAGATAATTTCAATGACACCATTTGCTCGTTTCCTATTAATTGTCATTTAACAAAAATCCAAACAGCATTAAATTCGTTCATTTCCTAATCTCTCTCAATTTGTTTCTAAGAAGCAAGCATTCTCATTACTAGTTGCATTTTTTACAAAAGCAAAAACAGAAACAAAAACAAAACAGTACCAAAGACAGTGCTTGATGCATAGTAGGGCTTCAGATGTTTTCAAGTGTTGTTGAATGGATGGTTTTACAAATAGTTAAACACTCCATTAGGATTTTTATTTAAGTGAAGTTTTTATTAGGTGAAGAATTACTAGGTTAAGCCATATAAAACTGCATTTTTGTAGGTAAAGAACTCAAGCATCAACAATTTTGTATGTTCAACTTAATACATTTGAAGACAATAGCCTTCTCCCTGATGTATCTTCTTGGTAAATAAGAATGTTTTTGTTTTTTAAAAATTGAATTAAATCATTTTTCTACCTTAACTATAGTAATGCAATGAAGAAAGCCAAAAATGGTGGGATCGGTCTAACTGAAGTAAAATATGACTTTTATTGATTAATTGTGTCTATTTTATCGGCTACAAAAGTGGAAAATTTACTTGCGCTAAAACAAGATTTTTGTTTTGACAATTATTCATCTAATTACAGACTCTATTACATACTTTAGATGAGGATTTGATATCAAAGTCAGGTTTCTTTCTGGAAAGACCTTTCACAGACTTGCATGGGATTTTCTTCCACTGGTAAACCCCATCTCAAGAGTTGGGTTGAATTGTGTCTGTTCAGCCAGTCAAATCTAAATCCTATAGAATTGTCTACCTGTATATCTTTGATATTTTTGGCAGTCTTCCTCTTAAGTTTGTAGAAAAATTAGCATATTAATGGTGAGATCTAAAACCTTTGCTCGATACCAGAAATTTAGACTGAAGGGATATACTGTGATGAAGTGATCTGCAGTAATGGTTTAAAGTTCTTGTGTGTTGTTCCGGAATGTTATAGCTAGCAGTGGGTACACTGATTCCTATAAGGCATTTTGGAAATGTACTTTCAGTTGTGTCAATACTTTCTACGTTGACTTCAAGATGGACTGGTCGTGCTTAGGAATTCTTGGGAATTTATATTTATTAGCTTAATAGGATATACTATCCCATGAACCCACACTTTCAAACTAGTATGGCTACCACTTTCTCACACATTCTTCATTTTGAATAAAAACCTGAATACTAGTCACCTGAAGGAGGCTAAATATTATCAGAATAGTACATTTGAAATTCATTTCGTGCTCTTATGTTTTTTCTTTATAAATCACATATACTGATTGTCTTTTATTTTTCATTTATATAGCTAAATATTTTAAACTTTTAACTCTGATTAGCATTAATAATGTTACTAATTTCATTTTTTATAATGAAAACCATTGGGGGAAAATGGAAACTCAGTAAATTTCCTTCAATGAGGGCTGACTCTCCTTAGTGTGAGAATGAGAATCCAATCAGCCCTTTGTGAGGCTGTGATGTCCTCTAAATATACAAAACATAGGATGAGATAATTGAATTTGGTCTCTGGGGTTCCAAGAATAGCACAACCTGGGAATGCTGGTGTCCTCAAAAGAGCAGGACAAAATTGCCACTCATATAATTCATATAATCCTCATTTTCAAACTCGATTCAAACTTTTGCACTAGAATCCCACAAGCAGCATTCTTTAGGTAGTGAGAACACGTACGCTTCCCTCCTTTTTTTTTTTTTTTTAAGTAGGTACAGTAAAGAAGGGACAGTTGTGCCATTTTACATTATTTCTTTAATATTACAATGGGAGCTCCCAAACTAAATTTTAAGTTTCAGGCAAACACATTGTGAAATAGCCAAGATATTAAACTCCTCTAGGTTAAGAGGATCTTGGAGTGACCTCCAACTGTAGCATGGCTTCTGAGGAGCTATAATTAGGGTTCATGAGATGAAATCATGCAATTCTGGTTAGCATCTGACTCATCGCAGAAGTCTTATTGGGGGGAACAAATGGGAATATTTTAGAGTCGTAAAGTGAATGATAGAAACTAAACTTTTATCTTCTTTGATTACATGGTAGAAAGGGTTAAAATTCTCTATGTAGATCACTGAAGTTTTATTATATAAGATGACCTTAGGAACTGTCATCTCCCTTGAATTTATACAAAGAATTCAAAGTAAAGGTTTTCTAGGTTACACTTCTTTTTTCAACCCTTTGTCCTGTCAGCTCAGTCCTTGATATCTTCATCTGCCGACATGCCCAGATGTGCAGTGAATGTTGATTTGAGCTGGCCCCTCAACCCCTCCCTGCTGGTGTCATTAAAACCAGGGAGGCAGCGGCTCCCCTGGCATCTTTGGCACGGCTTGGCTTTACACTGCGGACTAAATTATTGATGAAGAGCACTTCTGTCGCAGTGTGTTTTACCCACCTTTAAATGAAACAGTGCGGATTGAGCTGTCACTGCCTCCTCACTCCCTGCAACTTCTACATGACATTTATGATGTGGTTCAGATTGCACCGAAGCAATTAATTTCCAGTAGAGTCTGCACTCAGAATGAAGATCCCTGACAATTACTGAGGGCTAGTTTCTCAATGAGCACATGACACACTCATCAATACCGTACACAAAAGGAAAACATCAAAATATATGTAAAGACGTCTCTGGGATTTGTGATCCTTTTCTCCTCTTCAAATCTACTTCTGGATTCTAAGACTTCGTGTCTATATTGTGCATTTGATTCCCCTCTGTCTTTTTCTGAAAAGATGGGTGGACTTACCTTCTCAGCATATATTTTACATATGTCTGCCAAAATTGTTTAAAAATTTTGTTGCCTTCTGTGTACGGTTATTCTATTTGAAGCTTTTGTCTGTTTGTTTTTGCTAATAAAGTATTCTTTGATATTTGCATTTAGTTTCTCAAGTGATTCTGTGACCCTCACTTATTTTTCAGTTCATCCAGTGAATGAAATAAGCAGCATATATATGCATGTGTCTCTGGGTAGATGTATACTTGAGTATGTGTATGTATGCATGTGTATATACATAAACATATTCTTAAAAGAACACAATAAACATTTCCAAATATGTGAAATTTAATATTTGATCAATTATTACAATATTATTACAATAATTTTTTGCTTGTTTCTTTTTAAAAATTGTAAAATATTCAGATTAACTTGGAGAAGAGTGATCTTCACTATATAACAGTTTAAAAGACGCAAATTTTAGTATTTTCAGAATGAGATAATGTCAACCTAGGCTATTCAGATCATTTTAAAAGTTCTTCAAAAGATTTTGTTGAATTGATTTAAAAATATTTGTAATCAGCCTATCTATTCTTCTGAAGGCTTGAATATAAAGTATCTTAAATATTTCCCCGGCTTCCTGTTTGTCATTGTAATTTCTTCAGTCAACTTTTCTTTCATAGGTAGTCTTCTGTTTTGTGCATACTGCCTCATACTCAGCAAAAGTGTATTCTAAATTAACGAGTTTTTAATTTTCAGTTTTCTCATTTAAATGCCTTGTTCCAGAGCCAATGGTTAAAATGCACATGTAACTTGGTGTCATTCTGTGCTGAGGTGCCTCTGGAAAGCAGCAGCATCACTGTCTTTATTTTTTTTTATTTTATTTTTTTATTTTTTTGAGACGGAGTCTCGCTCTGTCGCCCAGGCTGGAGTGCAGTGGCGCGATCTCGGCTCACTGCAAGCTCCGCCTCCCGGGTTCACGCCATTCTCCTGCCTCAGCCTCCCGAGTAGCTGGGACTACAGGCGCCCACAACCTCGCCCGGCTAATTTTTTGTATTTTTAGTAGAGACGGGGTTTCACCGTGGTCTCGATCTCCTGACCTTGTGATCCGCCCGCCTCGGCCTCCCAAAGTGCTGGGATTACAGGCGTGAGCCACCGCGCCCGGCCATCATTGTCTTTATTACAAAGGCACTACACAGCTAGGCATTAAGGAGTGGAGACTTCTAGCAGACTTCAAAACAGGATCCAGGAAATAATTTGTGTACCAGGAGATGGCAGTTTGATTAGATATAATATATCAATCAATTAATGGAGGAATGTGGATAATCCTAAGAAACACCACCACAACCTTATGAAAATCTAACAGTGGGTTAGGAGGCACTTTGTATGGCAGTGTACTTTCTCTTATGCCTCCTGTCCTCAGTACAGCTACACTTCTAACATTTGGTGGCCAAAGGATGGGAGAATGCTTGGTGTATTTTCCTATCTCAAATTTGATATTTTTCCAGCCCTGTTGAAATCAAGAAAGATAGATGAAATGTCTCTCCTTAGTATTCAGAATTTAACCTCGTTCTTTTTATCTTTAAGGCTGTTTATTGTAATAAATCTTTTTTTGGTACTTCAAGAGATGATGGTTCAGAAAGATAGATTTCAGGGAAAAAAATCCCATCTTAGTATTACCTACTCTTGCCTCAAATAATCTCTGTATTTCAGAGAGAGAAGGATACAGTCTATTTTGGGGTAAGTTACAAAACAGTAGCAACAAGCCCCAAATGAAAATAATCCACACTAGTTTTGATCAAGATATTTTGGGCATACTTGCATGTATACTCATGCACACACGTATACAAATAAGTCGATTATGGTAATAATATTTGGGGATATCTTTGAGTAAATTATATCCTTATTGACCTAAGAAGTCTATGAGAAGACTCCAAAATTAGAAAAAATTCTAATTATGATATATCTAGAAAATGATAATCATGATACCTTTTTGAGTACTTATCTCACTACCACCAAGCTTTATCTCTTTAATTACTCACAATGACTTTAAAAACAATTTTTGAATTTAAAAAAATTTTTTTAGAGAGATGAGGTCTTGTTATGTTGTCCAGGCTGGACTCAAACTTCTGTGCTCAAGAATCTTTCCACCTAAGCCTACTAAGTAGCTGGGACTATAGATGCATGCCACCATGCCCAGCTCACAGTAACTTTTTGAGACGCTTTAATCAAACTCATTTAACAGGTGAGGAAAGCAAGGCTTAGAGAGGTTACGTGATTTGCCCAAGGCCATAGAGTCACTAGTGGGAAAGTCAGTATTCTAGGTCTTCCTGATAACAAAATCTACCTTTTACTGGTTTACTATACTAGATTCTTTGCATTTCTTTTAAGATTCACTTAAATACCTAATTATGGCGGGTATACCTTACTCTGTTTTATATGGTTCTTCATTTCTAGAGTTACTGATTTTTACTTATGCAGAATAAAAATGGTTAAGCTAGTCTAGTCATTAGTTCAATTTTTGACTTTGTAGTTTGAATCCAGGGCCCATTCTTCACCTTTCTCTCTCTCATGTAACACAGATAGTGGAGACTGCCTGCCTACTACCAATGGATACATAAAACCATGACCAATTGACTATTCTAAAACTGCACAATTCATGCTTCAAAGTGTTTGTTTATATAGAGAAAGTAAAAGCAAAAAATTCTAAGCTTCCAAGCTTAGACTATATATCTAATTATACAAATAATTTACACTAAAATATCACTATTAATATTTGGACATAGTCTTTTCCTTTTAGTCTCCATATAGTACCTACATTCCCAGTAAATCATGGATCTTAAGACTTTCATTTCTTCCTGTCATTTGAATTCCTTCCACTCATGTTGTATCTCTGTAATTGGCTTCTTTTGGGCCACTGAGTCAGATAACTGGAAGCCTTCTAAAAAGAATTTGACAGACTTTGGGTAACCCAGCAAATCATCTCCAAACTGTCGTGTTTCTCATTGCCCCATGGCCATTAAGTTGTGAATAAAATGTTTTCTCATTAGATTGGAGTTGTTAATAAAAATAATAAGTAAATAAGTTTACTTGTTACAGGCTGAAAATCTAACTATATATTTTAAGAAATTTAACCTTGTGGGGAGGGGGACAGGTGGGAAATCTCTCAGATAATGCGATACACCATAGTAGAGATATAATCTGAGTTCAGAGACCTGAAGTCCACATCAAAGGTGTTCTATTTACTTGTTCTATAATCCTGAGCAAGTCAATTAACATCTGAAACTGCTTCAACATCTATAAAATGAGGATAGTTTTGTCTTTTGAGGTTATTAGAATTTTGAAAGGAGGTAATATATGTGGGAAATATTTTCAGTGGTAAATTGCTAGGTAGATATTAGACTATTTAAAATGATCAAGGCAAAACAGAATTTACATATTTACTTTGATATGTAAGAAGAACAGAGGTGGCAGCATAGGGTAGATACAGTGTCTCTATGCTCTGTCCAGGGACTCAGTCTCCTTCTGACTTTCTGCTCTGACATTTTTAGCTCATGGTTTCGATCCTCAGTGTCATCTTATAGCCTAAAATTGACTGTTAGAGGTCTAGTCATTACATATGCCTTTCAGGCAGATAGTAGGAAGGAAAGGGGAAATGACCAAAAGAGCCAAAAAGGACTAGGGGAAAAATAATTTTCCTAGAACACAATCCTATAATTGCTGCCTGTAATTTGTTGTGAGGCTGGAGAATGTTTTCTTTTAGCTGGGTACATTACTGGAGTTCTCTTAGTAAATGAGAAGATTATGGATATTGTGTAGACAACCAGTGCCCTATGTCTTGGGATTACGTGTGATTTAGATTTTCTCTACAGTAGACTATGTGGACATACATTCTCTACAGTAGACTATGTGGACTATATTTATTTGATACAATGGTGGTGATGAAAACAAACTGGTCTATAATTTTATCCTATTAAATCATGTTACCCTAAAGATTTCCAAATTGGATGTTTTTTTTTCAGTTGCCATTTGTAAATTTACTAGGAATGCTGTGATGGTTAACACTGAGTGTCAACTTGATTGGACTGAAGGATACGAAACATTGTTCCTGGGTGTGTCTGTGAGGGTGTTGCCAAAGGAAATTAACGTTTGAGTCAGTGAACTGGGAGATGCAGGCCTCATTCTGGGTGGGCACCATCTAATCAGCTGCTAGAATAAAAGCAGGCAGAGGAACGTGGAAAGACTAGACTGGCTTAGTCTGTGGCCTCCATCTTTCTCTCATGCTAGATGCTTCCTGCCCTTGAGCATCTGACTCCAAGTTCTTCAGCTTTGAGACTCTTGGACCTTTGACCGCAGACTGAAGGTTGCACTGTCGGCTTCCCTACTTTTGAGGTTTTGGGACTCAGACTGGCTTCCTTGCTCCTCAGTTTGCAGATGGCCTGTTGTGGGACCTTACCTTGTGATCATGTGAGTCAATACTCCTTAATAAATTCCCCTTTATATATACATCTATCCTATTAGTTCTGTCCCTCTATAGAACCCCAACTAATATAAATGCTTTATTTATAAAGATTGCATATCTATAGTATTATTTTGATCACATTACAATCATCTTTGAGTTAGGGCAACAAACATGCACCATGAAATAAGAATGACTTCTTTTACAGAAAATGATGCAAATTTTAAAGAATAAATTTTAGCATGGGATATTGGGCAGTTCGAGATTCTTCTAGCATTTAGTGAGGCTTAATGATGCTAGTAACTTTACTTGAAGTTTAAATGACTTATTTTTCCAGGTGATTTCAGAAACCCCTAGAAGCTCTACTAAATAAAATGAGTCAATAGAGTTAAATGAGTTAGTTAATACATGTGAAACACTTAAAACAATGTTAAGGATAAAATTAACTTCTCCATAGCTGTAGCTTTGTGCTGCACTAGTATTGTGTTAAAATGGCTTTCATTAATAAATATAGTAATGCTTTTTAAAGGCAGAGGGTTAACAGTGATGAAGAAAATACTATCCTTCTTCCACATCTTCTATAATAGAAAATATTAATTGGTCTATACCTTATATAATAAAGTTTCAAAAAGATAATGTTCAATACATTCCCCTCTGTCTCATTAATTTTAAAAATTAATATGCTTACTACACAGACATAATTATGACATGTGAAGTGTAATGCTCCTTGTAGCACGTGCAATGGATATTCATCATGGTTTTTGCTTGTACAGCATGTGAAGCCTGGATAGGGTGAATGTCTCCTTTGCCTGCGTCTTGGCAGACAACACTTTTCACTAAATACAATGTTAGGTTAAGTGCCCCCCAATTCTCAGTGAGTGAAGCTGTAGACATCTGAAGTACTATCATTGGATACTTCAACCTGGGATTTTGAATCTAGGTGATGACACAAAGATGCTGGGCCTGTTGAGGGACTAATGATGGAGTTGAAGTAGAGTGAAGATGGGGCTATCCCAATGGTGTGATATGGTGGTGGTCACTGTTGCCTCCCACACATACTTTGTATGTTCCTACGTACTTTCCTGGCTGTTTGTCCTGTAGGTCCATCAGTTTTGTGAGCCTCCACATATCCTTCCAATAAATCCATTTTCTGTTTTAAGTTAGACAAACCCGGCTTCTGTTACTTGTAATAAGAACTTTGATTAGCTCAATGTGAACCAAAAAATTGAGAAAAAGAAATATTAGAAATATATGAAACATGAGAAATGAGAACCACTTCTTGGGTAGGCATTCATTTAGTGAAATTGTAATTCATTTCATTATAATTCAAAGAAATGTTAGAAGTCATAACACTATGCGTACTTTATTTTTTATTGTTACATTTTTAGCAAAAATGGAACCCACAGTTTGGAAATCACTTTGCATTAAATTCCTTGGCATATTGAATGTGGCCACTTTTCTTGAGTATTCAAGCAAACCCAAGGAATCTATGCTTATTTGTTTTATGAATACTAGTGAAAAAAGTGACAAACATTTCCTCTTGGTTATAATGGTAATATGGCTAATGTTCATAACATGGTTATCTGTTTTTCAATGAGAAAGAGAAATGAGCTTTGGATCTGAATGTTAAACCTTCTTCTAATGACAGTTTTCTGGTCAAGGCAAGTGCTCCCTTTGAAATCCAGCTCCCTTTGTAATTGCTTTTGCTGGCTTTCCATAAGATATTAGGGAGATTGCTATGGAACTGATATGGTTTGGCTGTGTCCCCGCCCAAATCTCATCTTGAATTGTAGCTCCCATAATTTCCACGTGTTGTGGGAGGGGACCAATGGGAGGTAATAGAATCATGGGGTCAGTTTCTCCTATACTGTGCTCATGGTAGTGAATAAGTCTCATGAGATCTGATGGTTTTAGAAGGCATTTCCCTTCTTGCTTGGCTCTCACTCTCTCGTTTTGCCTGCCGTTTAAGACATACCTTTGTTCTTCCCTCACCTTCTACCATGTTTATGAGACCTCCCCAGTCGCATGGAATTGTGAGTCCATTAAACCTCTTTTTCTTTATAAATTACCCAGTCTTGGGTATGTCTTTATCATCAGTGAGAATGAACTATTACAGGAACTCAATAATGTCTGACAGACAGATTGAACCAAATACTCAAAGAAATCAGGATTGTTCATTTGCTCCTAGAAAGTATAAGCAATGTTTGGAAGCATGTAGGTAACACTACTATACTAACAAATGTTTAGGGAAAATTTCTTTCTTATTTGATCCAAATTAGTCTATTTAGGACAATTTGTGTTATACTACCCTTCCAGACTGTACCTTTTGATGTGTAGAAAGATTTAAAAAGCTGTATGTGAAATACGACCTGTGAAGGAAGCCATGTGTTTCCATAGACCTCTATTGTCTCTGAGTAAGCAACCACTAGGGAGAAATAAGGGTCATGTGTCATATATGCAAAGCCAAAGTACAGAAGATTTATGACTTAGTGAATATGTAGATATTGTAGTGTTCTTGACCAAGCTGGCAAGCTGTCCTTGAGTACATCTGAGGTATCATATTAAAAACAAAACAACAATAACAACAACAACAAAACTTCAAAAAGAGAAAGAGACAAACATATACATGCTATCTCTGAACACAGGGATAGTCTCTGAATTCACAAAAATAATGACTGTTCATCCTGTTCTATTGGGAGAGTGGGGTGGGAATTTCCATATTTTGCTTTAGAGGCACTTTCAGAGCCATTTACTGCCATAATTCTTACATCGTTGGATTAAGAGTCATATAACTCTAGTATCAGTAAGAGCCCGTGTAGTAGATTTGCTGATTTAAGGAAAAGAAAAAGAAAGAACTTAGGGCCTCATTTGAGACAAGTCTTTGTACTTCAAAGTGCAGAATGACAGGACAGAGCATCTATTTGCTGCATCTTTTACCGAGGAAAGAAATAATATATCTCACACTGATTGGCTGACTTGTGCTTGTTATAATTTTAACTTTATGCCTTTATGCTGTTCTCAGGTTCTCTCTGATAAGGAGCATTTTAAAGATGTTTTGGCATTTCTCGGGGAGATGATTGATCCTGAAGAGTTAATACCTGATAGCCAGAGGAATGTTTTGTTGAGGAATGGATACTGCAAAATGTCCTGGCAAGAGTTACTCATTTTCTTTACAAAAGCTGACCACACTTAGCCATTGGTACCTACTATGCAGCAGTTTTATTTCCCAGCACTGGCATTCTACTAGTTATGCTGTCTGTAGTGTAATACTTCTATAGCAATATTTTCCCCCTCTTGCTTCTCATGATCTTTGGACAAAGCTCATGTTCCAAAAAGTTCTGTTGATTATATCTTTTGGAGATTTTTGAACCTCGTAGCTCATGACACCCACTTAGGCCATTATATAGCTATAGGGTTAAAAGAGGGAATTTTCTGAAGTATTCATTCACTTCCAAAACACTGCATTATCCTTATGTTGCATTTCTTGGAGACTGTCCGTTTTTCAAACTATAAGAATTTTTGGCAGCATAGGTAACAAAGCTACATACCTATGGAGTGATTCCCAGCTCTCCCTCATCACCGTCACATCAAAGTTATTTGCTTTATCCTTTTGATTTTACCTTCTAATGCCTCACACATCCCACCAATGCTTTCCATTTGGACATTGTTTCCACTTATAGTTCCATTACTGGTCTGGAGTACCACAATAGGCTCCTAACTGTGTTCTCTGTTTTTTTTCTTACGGATTCTAAAGCATATTACTGCTAGATTAAGCATCTCAAAACATAGATCTGAATTTATTGACTCATTGATTAAAACTTCATTTATTACTATCCCAGATGTTTCAGGAGTATTCCTAACTCTTGCCTCATGCCCCTCCCCTTTAGTTTAATTAAGATATTTGCTTTTCTCTGAACAATTCCCACAATCTCTTGACTCTATGCCTTTATTCATGTCATTGTCTCAAAACTAGAGTGTTCTTTATCTTTATTGTTTCTCTTAAAAGTCCTGTCCAACTGCCAATTCCATGTAAATTGTAAGCTCTTTCATGAAGACATCTTGAGGACCATACCTGAATGCCACTTCTTCCTTCTTGTTTGAATCCCCTTGGATTTGTTAGTAATGATCCTATGCCATCTACTCTGTCATAGAGAAATTTGTGTACTTGTCACTCTGCTTTCTCTATTGTGAGTTCTTCAAAGGCAGGAACCCTTTGTTCTTGTATGTTTCTCCTATATTTTCTAACCATGCATTTAATATTGTAGTAGCTTATTCATTATATAGAATTTTTGACAATCTAGGGTAAAAAAGAACATCCTTTTAAAGTCAGCTGACCTAATATTAACACAAAACTCTGACTGCTTTATTTTATGAGAATAAGTTTTCCATAAAGTCCATAAAGCAAAGGTATACAAAATGAAAAAATATTTTAAACAACGGAGACTATGGGGATTCAGTTTATTTAACCCTGCACATACCTACCTATATTTTAGCTTCTATTTATTTGTGACCCACAAAGAAGCACATGTCATCGTCCGTATAATAATTTTTATCATTTTGATTTCAGAGGCTTTGTTATGGAACTTTGTAAAGTGAGAAACATTTTCTCACATATTACCTACATTTTCCTCCTGTCTTATGGAAGAAGAATTGTTCCTGTGTCTTTCCATAATTAATGCCACCATCTCTACATTTTCTTAAAAACTATTTTTTCTGTCTTTTCTGAGATTTAGTTCCATAAAGTCTTCTCTCATGTCTTTAAATTCTTTTCCTTACTGCTTCCTTGTAGCCTAAAAATGTGCTCAAGTCTTTACATACTTTAACCACAGTTTTCTCTAGCTACTATAATATTTTTCTTTTTTTTTTTTCCAGCACCAGCAAACTTTTTGAAAACAAAGGCTATCCTGAATGCCTCAATTTCTCCCCTCCCCATTCATTCAATGTAGTTGGATTCTAAGTTATAACTCTCCACGGACACTGCTTTTAGAAAAATATCTCACTTTTTAAAAAAAGATCTAGGCACCTCTTTTCAGTTCCAACTCAAATACTTTGTGTTATTTTGAGAAAGTCAGCAATATCAATCTTGAAACTCTTTTCTGCAATATTACTTTTGTGTGATTCTTCTCTTTCCTTCTTTTTCTTTCCAACTAGTACTTATACAATATTGCGTAAATACTCTATGTTTGACATAATGAAGATAAAAAGGTATATACTATCCTTGTGTTAAAACTTAGTCTCAATGGAAAGACAAAACATATACTATGCATAAAAAGTTATATAATGAAATTTCAGAGTTCAAATAATCCCCATTTCAAATGAATTTCATATTTGGGATACTATATAAGCATTTTAACTGGTATTACTTTATTACTTACCTCAGCTTTCATACTTTTTATAAATTGTTTAAAATTTAAGTTTGAGATACATGTACAGGTTTGTTATATAGTTAAACTTTTATCATGTGGGTTCATTGTATAGATTATTTCATCTCCCAGGTATTAAGCCTAGTATCCGTTAGTTATTCCTTACAGATCCTCTCCCTCCTCCCGCCTTCCACTGTCCAATCAGCCTCATTGTGTGTTGTTCCCCTCTATGTGTCCATGTGTTCTCATCATTTAACTCCCACTTATAAGAATATGTGGTATTTGGTTTTCTGTTCCCACATTAGTTTGCTAAGGATAATGGCTTCCAGCTCCATTTGTTTTCCTGCAAAGGACATGATCTTGTTAGTTTTTATGGCAGCATAGTATTCTGTAGTGTATATGTACCACATTTTCTTTATCCAATCTACTGTTGATGGACATTTAGGTCGATTCTATGTCTTTGCTATTTTGAATAGTGTTGGAATGAATATATGTGTGCATGTGTCTAATAGAATGATTTATATTCCTTTGGATATATACCCAGTAACGAGATTGCTGGGTTGAATGGTATTTCTGTTTTTAGTTCTTTGAGGAATCACTTTGCTGCCATTCTTCACAGAACTAGAAAAAGCTATTTTTAAAATTCATATGGAACCAAAAGAGAGCCTGAATAGCTAATACACTCCTAAATAAAAAGAACAAAGCTGGAGGCATCACACTACCCAACTTCAAACTATGCTACAGGGTTGTAGTAACCAAAACAGCATAGCACTAGTACAGAGACAGACATATAGACCAATGGGACATAATAGAGAACCCAGAAATGAGGCTGCACACCTACAACTATTTTTGACGAACCTGACAAAGCCAAGCCATGGAGAAAGGATTCCCTACTTAATAAATGGTGCTCAAATAACTGGCTAACCATATGCAGAAGACTGAAACTGGATCCTTTCCTTACAGCTGTACAAAACTAACTCAAGAAGGATTGAAGACTTAAAACACAAAACTATAAAAACCCTGGAAGACAACCTAGGTAATACTATTCAGGACATAGGAATGGGCAAAGATTTCATGACAAAGACACCAAAAGCAACTGCAACAAAACAAAAATTGACAAATGGGATCTAATTAAACTTAAGAGCTTCTAAACAGCAAATGAAACTATCAATAAACAGACAACCTACAAAATAAGAGAAAAGTTTTTTAAACTATGTATGTGACAATGATCTAACATCTGGCATCCGTAAGGAACTTAAACAAATTCACAAGTAAAATCCAAACAATTCTATTAAAAAGTGGGCAAAGGACATGAACAGATGCTTTTCAAAAGAAGACATGCATGTGGCCAGAAATCATATGAAGAAAAGGTCAGTATCACTGATCATTAGAGCAATGCAAATCAAAACCCCAATGAGATACCACCTCACACCAATCAGAATGGCTATTATTAAAAAGTTAAAACATAACAGATGTTGGCAAGGTTGCAAAGGAAAAGGAACACCTATATACTGTTGTTGGGAGTATAAATTCAACCACTATGAAAGTTCATACTTTTTAATAAGATTTATGTTTTTCTAAAACATTCACTGAATGTGGTTTTCATCTATATCTATATCTATATATCTGTATCTATATCTATATCTATATCTATATCTACAGATAGAGAGATGGAGTCTTGCTCTGTCACCCAGGCTGGAGTGCTGTGGCATGACCTCAGCTCACTGCAACCTCTGCCTCCTGGGTTCAAGCAATTCTTCTGTCTCAGCCTCCCGAGTAGCTGGGATTACAGGCGCGCACCACCACACCTGGATAATTTTTGTATTTTTAGTAGAGATGGGGTTTCATCATGTTGGCCAGGCTGGTCTCAAACTCCTGATATCAGGTGATCTGCCCACCTCGGCTTCCCAAAGTGCTGGGATTACAGGCGTGAGCCACTGTGTCTGGCCTCATGTAAATATTTTCAACACTACTCCAGCAACTCCATACAATTAACTCTTTGGTAATACCAGAGCTCTCCCTCTTTGGGTGACATGTCTAGCCAACTCGGACAGCTTATCACTCCCAAATGCCCATGAAACATTTTCCCACTTGTCTTTTGATCATATCATCATTACAGTGGAAGGCAGTCTCTAAGAAGGCCCCAGATGATCTCTACCTCCTGATATTCACATCTATGTATAATAAATAGAATATTGCAGAAATTATGTACTGCCAGTTCTGAGATTAGGTCTTTTTGCCTTGAGTATTCCCTCTCTCTCCCTCACCCAGAGGAAGCCAGCTGCTTCGTCATAAGGCATGCCTATAGAAAGGCCCACATGACAAGGGATTGAGGTTGGCCAACATGTGAGTTATCCTAGAAGTGGAAGCTTTCAGATGAGACTGTAGCCCCAACCAATAGCGTGATTGCAATCCCATGAGAGACCTTGAGTCAGATTCCTAATCTACAGAAATTATGACATAATAAATAAAATGTTTGTTGCTTTAAGCTACTAAATTATTGGATAATGTGTTACACAACAAGAAGTAACTAATGTATCTGCTTAAAATAGTCTTACTTTTTTTTTTTGAGACGGAGTCTCAGTGTGTCATCCAGGCTGGAGTGCAGTGGCACGATATCGGCTCACTGCAACCCCCATCTCCTGGGTTCAAATGATTCTCCTGCCTCAGCCTCCTGAGTAGCTGGGACTACAGGCGTGTGCCATCACGCCTGGCTAATTTTTTGTATTTTTAGTAGAGACGGGGTTTCACCATGTTAGCCAGGATGGTCTCGATCTCCTGACCTCATGGTCCACCCACCTCGGCCTCTCAGAGTGCCGGGATTACAAGTGTGAGCCGCTGCGCCCAGCCAGCCTTACAGTCTTGTTTATCTATCAGTAACATACCAGTTCTAACACTAACTACTCTCTACCTACTTACTACTTGCTGAAAATGTTTCCTTCTTCATCTATATTCCTATAATATTTAGTTGGTACCCTTCATTGTCATGTGTCACCTGCTTCCTTGTTTATGTCCCCAAGATGATAAATATCTTTAAATGATAGCAACTGGTTCATATATTCCTATAGCACCTAGAAAATTCCTGATATTCACACCCATGTGCCTTGAATGTGTGTGGGTTTAATGTTGTGTAAGTATGACAAAGCTATACTTGGTTAATTATCAAAATAAATGTAAAGAACAATAATTATCATAGGATGAGAAATAATTACCTTAATGTTTATGGTAAAATTGTTTTTTTCAAAAAATGTTATGCAGAGAGGAGTGGCAAGGTCATGTGGAGTGAATATGACTGAAATTGCAGAGAAACTGAAAAGAACAGAGGATGTTGTGGGACCAGTTAACAACTGGTTGGTAGGCACTAAGAATTTGAAGGAATGAGTAGCTAAACAGAAGCCCAAACTAAGTTGTACTGGGTGTTTTAGTTTTAGATACAATGGCTGGTACTCCAGGAGGCCTGCACACATGATAAAATGCAGCTGAACTGCATTTAACATAGCACAGAGTACTTGTTTACTAAATATTTTATTCAACTTGAAAATTCAAGTCAGGGGAGTGATTTTCAGGGTATTAGCTGGTAAGTGCTGAACTTTATAAGCAACTTGAAGGCCCTAATGTCGTTGAGCAAGCATATAGCAAAGTTTAAGTCATTTAGTTAGAATATTCTGGTGGTGATGTACAAAATTAGATACAGGGACACTGTTAAGTGAGAATAATTAGGTAGCAACTAGTTAAGTCATGAACTTATAATAGACTTATATGTCTTTATATTGGACATTCTATTTCCAAAATCTGAATAATTGTCTTAGTTAATAGACTCTCTTGAAATACACCATTAAAATATACAATTAAAACTTAGTTGATCCTTGTAACTACAACTAAATTCTTTGTATGGGCTTAAGGGAAGAGCTGTATTATTTCTCTCCTTTTACTTTTAGAAAGGAAATAAGTTAGTATATGCTTTTATTGCTGGCTATTTAGAAGTTGTACATACAATGGGAAGTATGTGGAACCAGCTAACACCTCACCCATACTTATGCTATGTAAGAAACTTTTCAAAAATTCCAAGCACCTTCAAGACTTCTTGAAAGCTTACAGGTCATCAGAATGTTATAGAGTGGAGGGATTTATTAAAAATAACATTTTGTGGAGATTACACAGGGTTACAAAACAAGGACTATTCCAGATGGCAATAGTCTGTGACTTCAAGACATTTACTATCTTGTAGGAAAGGATTGGGTATGACCAATTTGATTTATCTACTTTCTGGTCTCAATAATGCATAACATAGGAGATAAAATTAAATTAAATCTGTATCAATTCTGGTATTTCACCTATGCTTAAAAAATGAAGACAATGAAAAAGATAAGTCTACAGCTACAAGATTAGTGTTAGGAGTGGATAAAGGAAGACTAGAAAGAAGAAATGAAAGTGAGAAAGAAGTGACTACAGTATGAGAGGTGAGAAGAGCAAACACAAGGTTGAAGGGTAAGAGTGATTGAGGTCAATGTGGAGTCAAGGGCGAGAATCCAAAATGAGCAGGAAATACAAGCAGTGAAAAAATTAGCCAGATGGGAGGAAGAATCAATTGATCTGTGATAAAAGAAGGAAATGAAAGAAGAGAGTGAAAGAAGAAAAGAATACACTTAGTGCTTAAACAGTACTTTTCATTTTCAGAAAGCTTTGTAAATATTAACTAATTAACCCTCATTTCAGCCCTGGGCATAAGCAATATTATCATAGTTATTATTATTAATAAATGAATGTAAAAGGGGTCAGAAAGGGTTAGACACACAAAGCTTTAAATCTTGTACATGTATTTTATTTCTCTGACATGAAAGCAGTAGCTGGAAGGAAAGTTTTGTTTCAAATTCTTGTAAATCCATTATTATTGGATGAGAACCGCATTTATTTTGCTACTCCCACCTTAATAACCTTAGGCCACAGGATCTGAAGACATAGTCTGCATCTGACTATGAAGAATTCTTCACCTGCAACTCATCCTTGATGGTAGGACTAAACAGAGCATTAAATTCAGTGTCAGGACTTAGGATTGACAGGATTGTTAGTATTATTTCTAAGAACAATGTGTAACTTCTCCTGATTACTATTCAGTTGCAACACGGCAGTAGAAACCAGTTGCACAGTTTATGGTAGCAAATAACACTCATTGTGTTCATTTTGGAGGCTTTCTCTTTTCTTTGTTTCCATTGAGGCAGGATGGGAACTCTCCATTCAGGAACAGTTTAGTTCCAGCTTGCTGAGCACACTCTTGCTTTTCTGGAGGGAAAAATATTGGAAAATGGATTGAATACACCTTTAAATGTATATAGTATAATTCATTTCTTATGCCAGTTAGAACGAGCAAACAGCCACATGCCTGTAATAATGTAAATTTTGCTTTCATTATGACCCTACATCCACAAGCTAATTACACTGCAGATACAAAGGCTGTCGACTTTCCTTCTCTGGAGTGATAAAGGAGCCTGCTGGGTAAAATAGCCACTACTCATGTTATTTCTGGACATATCCAAGCTACTGCAAGATGTTCCTTGCTTTAAAAGTGAATTTTAGCATGAATTCATGGAGTATTTTAAAAAGCAGTGACAGTTATTGTAGGGGGTGCAAATGAAGTGTATGTTGGAGTTGAAGGAAGATTGTTTCACTCCCCTTATTCCAGTTTGCCTTTTTTAATTTTCTTTTTAGCAAAACAAATTTTATACAGGTTGGGTTTCTTTCCCTTTGGTGCACACTACATGCCACTACGTTTCTTAAATAGGATTCCCTAATCCTTACAAAGGGTTTTTCAAAAATGATTATAATGTAAAATTCACATACATGAAATAATTATGTAATTTATGACGTGCAAGTGGCCATCTCTTTTATGTGAAACAAATCAGACAAATATTTACTGAATTTGAAAAGTAAAGGTAAACTATTAAGTAATTGACCATGTTGTTTAGGTAAAAATATCTTTGGCTCCTTTCACATATTATTAGGATCTTACATTTCTTTAAGACATGATACACAATTCTTAAATTTCAAAATAAAAAAACTTTCAATTCCATTTTCATTATTCTTTTAATTTAAAATAATAAAATGAATATGTCAAGGCTAACAAAATAAAACTTTAATTACTTTTTTTTTCCAAATTAACACAACTATTCTAGATCTAGTCATTACTTGACATATATACTGAAGCCTGCAAATTTCACCAAGAAATGTGTGTTCTGTAAAGTGAAAAAATAATTTAGATTGAAGGACTATAGTTTGCAAATAACTTTTCACAATTTCTTGATATTACTGATACCATAACAAAATCACTGTGATTTTAAAAAGTATAGTTAGTATGCAATAAAATTTCCTAAAATAATTTATTTTGAACAAAAAATGATTTTGGAGATCCTATTCTATACCTGCTAATTTTTTTAAAATATAGGGATATATAAGAAGCAAACTTTTGTGAGTCTGTGTCCACGAATAATATGTAGTCTTTGTAAACTGTAAACTAAAATATATGAAATGACTAGAAAACTGCTTGGAATGCCTAGCTATATGACATTACATTGTAGAGCTTGAGAGAAGAGGGGGATCAAGGTGGATTAGTGACATCTTAAAATATATCATGGAGCTACATCTAAAATTATAATCATATGATACTGTAATTAATTGTGGGAATAGTGCATTTTAGAATAGTACATGCACTTAGAACCAGCAGACGAAACTATTTCCAGCGTCATAAGCGGTATACATTCTCTACAAATATTTCTAATTAAGAGAGTAGGACATTTCCTTTAGATCTCTTTTATTCTATCAGGTAAGCAATTTATGTGTTCTGAAATGGACTGGTTATATTTTGCTCAGGGAACTGCTACAGGAGCAATCTCTTAGGTTTTGCACATTACAGAACTTTACATAAAACACTTTAGTATTTTATTTCAAACTCATATTTAATGAGATGTGAATTAAAAAGTCTATTTGTGATTAAATCAGTACATTTGAGCTCTCTCTCCCCACCAAAAAAAGAAGGGCAGGGTAAGGGATGTTTGTGCTATTATCAATCGCAGAGTTTATTATTTTAAAAATATATCTAAAATATTTCATAAAAATTTAAATAACTTTAAGATTTATATTTGAATAAGAGCCTGAAATATATATAATATATATATGCACATTCAAAAGAAGAAAGGGACAGATATATCATTAATGATATTTCTCAAATTATATGGATGAAATAAAATTAACAAAGATCATTAATGACCTCTTCTTAAAAAAAAAAAAAAAAAAAAAAACCAAATGACAGAAAAGTGTGCATTTGCTTTCATTTTATTTAGGAGGGTACAAGTATATCATGACCCATTGTGGAACAGCTAGATGATACATTCTCTCTGTCATTTTTCACAATTCGTGAATTGAGCATTAAAGACAAAATAAATGTTGTATATAATATGGAACAAATAATTTTGCCATATTAGGAGGAGAATTTAGGGAGTTTCTTTAGAGTAGACTTCTCCCCAAAAGAAGAAACTACCACCAAGAAATTTCTAGAATTCAGTCTTTCAAACTGGTATGGTAGATGGAAATATTTTTCTTTCTGGAAAAAATGCATAAGGTGCTATTTCTCCTAGCAAAAATATGAAAACATGAATTGCACGATTTTTTCCCAGCAAGCGACTGATCTCCACATACATCTATCATTATTCAGCTTCAAACTAAAAAGTCCTATTCTGAATACCAATTCGTATAAACTATGTAGCTCTCAATTATGGAATCTGAAACTGCTGGTTCCATGATGATAAAGGAATGTGCTGTTTGAAAGACCACAATTTGACTGCAAGTAATCAATATACTATTTGGAAGGAAACCTAGATGTGCAGTTTTATTTAGAAATGCTGAGAGCACTGCACTGAAGCTTTCTTCACAAGTCTGGCGATGTCAGGTGGCTCTTTGTCAGTCTTCTTTATGTCTGTTCATTTTCAGAGACACCAGAACATTTTCTTGTTCACTGCCATTAATAGAAAATACCTCTTCTGGAATTTTCGGGGAAGAGGACAATCATTTGTAGCTAAATATATTTTTACTTTTCTTTTATTTTTCATGAAGCTTCCTTACATTGTATGCTCTGAAACGGAGAGAGTAAAATGAAAAATTTGGACTTCTAGGCCAGAAACATACACATGCTTTGGATGAAACTAACATTTGTCAATTTGAGTTTTACAAAATTGGTGTAGCATTTAATTCATCGTTTTAATCAAAGAGAAAATGTTGTGTTTACTGAGCATCCAGGTTTTTGGTTGAAACATGATTATGAAATGTGAATCCTTTTAATAGTCCTAGATTATCCCTCTCTTTATTTTTATATCTGGGAATATGGAAGATCAAAGAGGTTAAGTACTCCAGGTCACACAGGTTAAAACAACCACCAGAGACAGAATTTGAATCTGATTCTCTACCATCACAAAGCCCATACAAGGGCCTAACAACTACTACCAAGGCACCTAAGGTACAGTGCCTAGAATGACCTGAGAATCGATTGTATATTCTATATATGCCTCGTTTTCTGAAGCTTGTTAAATTGCCTGAAGAAGGACATTATAATGAGTTCCCTTCATTAGAAATTTCACCAGAATTTTGCCAAAACCACAAAGGCAAGGTGACTTCATGACATATTAGTTAATTTAGATTCATATTTGAATGGTTATCTTTTTTTTTTTTTTTTTGAGACGGAATTTCACTCTTGTCATCCAGGCTGGAGCGCAATGGGTCCATCTCGGCTTACTGCAGTTTCTGCCTCTCAGGTTCAAGCGATTCTCCTGCCTCAGCCTCCCAAGTAGCCGGGACTACAGGCGTCTGCCACCACTCCTGGCTAATTTTTTGTATTTTTAGTAGAAATGGGGTTTCACCGTGTTGGCCAGGTTGGTCTTGAACGCCTCACCTCAGTTGATCCACCCGCCTTGGCCTCCCAAAGTGCTGAGATTACAGGCCTGAGCCACCGCGCCGGGCGAGTGGTTATTTCCTTGTGATGCTTGCTTGATCTGGAAAGAATGCAAGTTGTGTTGGCTGAAGAAGATAAGATGACAAAAATAGGATCGGGAAAGGGAGCAGCCAGGGAGAACAGAAAACAGGAAAAGAAGTCTCCCTTGGATGAACTTACAGAGAATTACCAAAACTCCTAAGCCATACGAATGGAGTGAAGGGAATCTCGTATTAAAAAAAAAAAAAAAAAAAAAAAAAAAATTAGAAAAAGTATTATCTGGGCTTTTCCCTTAATTAAATTAGGGCCATTTGAATAACTACCTGAATAATGGCATCAGGAAGAAAAGAACAGACGGTGTGAAAGTTTTCTTCTCTTTGTTATATTTAGAGAATGTTTTGCAATTCTTTCAGTGTCACGTTAGAAGGCAGCATCATTTGTACAATATGAATTAGCCTCAGAAATTTCTAGGCACATTCACATTTAAAGTAAGATGACTTTATTTTGGTCAGGCTGGTAGAGTCACTGCTTTGTCTTGTGTTTCCTAAACCTTTCCTGACAGCGTGCTACGTAAGAGTCCTCCCATCCTATTCCTTCCGCTTATGGGACTTATATTGAGACGGTGGGACAGCTCAGCCAGGTGCCAGTTTGATACTGGGTGATTGTAACTTAACATTCCTCACTAACTCTGCTTTGGAGTTGGGGCTATGGGAGGTATTCGTTAATCCTTCACAATTTCTGCCGCAGAGATTTTCTAACTCTCTTTAGAATGTAAGAGGCGTGAGAGGAACAGGTCAGGCCTAAGGCAGCCTGCGGTGTGATGGAACTCCACCCTTTCCCTTCGCCACGGCTCCATTTACTCCTTTGGAACGTGTCGATAATTCCCAGAGAATAGTAATAGGTTTTCAGTGGAATATTTTGTGGAAACGGAGCTCTTTTGGTCTGGGGTTCACGTCTTGACGAGGCCAGGAAGATAAAGCGGACCGAGGGGCTGAGATGGTCTGTCTCTCGTGGAGTTGGAGTGCCCTCTGCTGTTCAAGAGAAGAAGTGCACGTACAGATCGCTCTAGCCAGTGCTTTCTCCAGGTAAAAACCTCCAAAATGCTGCTTAGAAAACTAGATAGATGCCCTCAGTAGATCTCTGAGCTTCTGGCTTCATGCAACTGTGGGGGTTTTGACTCTTAAGGGAATCCCATTGAGGCTGAGTATGCGATCAGACGAGAGCCTATACGGAGGGCAGCTTTTTATTTGGTCATATAGTGTGGTATAAGCAATAGTTCTAGAATGATAGGTATTTGGGTTATTTTTCATGTGTTTGAATGCCACCATAAAATATTCTTTTTTATCTGTGATCAATGTTTTTATATCTGAGAAACCTGGATATTGTAATTCTAGTTTTGGAGATTTCTGAATATCTTCTGTTGAAGTGTTTTTACATGTAAAGTCAGCATTGAAAAGTTTTCTTGTGGCAAGAATTTTCTGTCTTTCTTTCTGTCTGTCTTCCTTTCTGTCTTTCCGTCCTTCCTTCCTTTCTATTTTTTTCCCTTTACTTTCTAATGTATTTTGTTTTTCTCTGCTGTGAAATAATTTATTTCTGTATGGTCCTGTAATTTATAAGCACTTTCACATAATCTCATTCAATCATCATAGCGATTCTGTGATGCAAGCTACATAGTTCCCACTTTATAGACAGAGAATCAAGGCCAAGATCATGTCCAGACATGCAGGTGGCCTCAGAAGTGAGCACTGTGTCAGATTTTCTAAGACAGGAGTAATAGTGGTTAATTTTTAATGACTACAATTTGTCAGCATTATACTAAACATTTTAAGCATTATGTCAAGTCACAGATAGGTATTATTCTATGTCAAGTCACAGGTAGGTATTATTATAACTGTTACTACATAGATAAGCAAAGAATAATCTTTAAAGGTTAGCAATAGTCAAATAGCCAGTACGTAAAAAGGCTGGGTTTTAAATGTGGTGCATCTGACTCTGGGGGCCGCAGTGTGTGGCCAACTTTTGACGTATGGAGAAAAAGACATAAACCTTGACCTCAAGCAGTTTAGTATTTTTTAATTGTGGTAAAATACATGTAACTTAAAATTTACAATTTTAACAATTTTAAGTGTAAAGTGTGGAGCTGTTACACACATTGACATTGTTGTGCAAGAATCACCACCATCCACGTCCAAAAATCTTTCATCTTTCCAAGCTGAAACTATACCCATTAAGCAATAACACCCATTCTCCTCTCCCTCCAGCTGCAGCAACTACCATTCTGTTGTCTGTTTCTATGAATTTGACTACTTTAGGTACCTCTTATAAGTGGAACCATACAATATTTGTCTTTTTATGTCTGGGTTATTTCACTTAGCATAATGTCTTCAAGGCTCATCGTTATTAGAGCATGTGTCAGAATGTCATTCTTTTTAAGGATGTATAATATTCTGTTGTATCTATATACCACATTTATTCACTGATCAATGGATGTTGGGATGTTTCCAGATTTTCAGTATTATGAAAAGTGTTGCTATGAACAGTGATGCACAAATATCTGTTTGATTCCCTGATTTTAGTTGTTTGGGGTACATACCCAGAAATGAAATATATGGATCATATGGTAATTCCATGCTTAGTTTTTTAAACGTGGAACTGCCATACTGTTTTCTGTGGTAGTTACACAATTTTATACTCCCACAAGCAATGCTTAAGGGCAGTACTTTCTCCACATCCTTGCCACTTATTGTTTTCTAATTTAAAAAAAAATATAGTCATCTTACTGAATGTGAAGGGATAGCTTACTGTGGTTTTGATTTACATTTCCCTAATGGTTAGTGATATTAAACATCTTTTTATGTTCTTAATGGCCAATTATATATCTTCTTTTGAGAAAAGTCTATTCAAGTCCTTTAACTGTTTTTAAATTGGGTTGTTGTTGAGTTCTATGAGTGGTTCATATATTCTGGATATTAAACCCTTATTAGATACATGATTTGTAAATATTTTCGTTTATTCCATACATTGCCTTTTATGCTCTGTTGATAGTAGCTATAGAAAGATAGATGTTGTTAGATGCACAGAAGTTTTTAGATTTTGATGAAGTGCAATTTATCTCTGTTTTCTTTTGCTGCCTTTTGGTATCATATCCAAGATCTTTGCCAAATCCAATGTCATGAAGTTTTTATCCTATGTTTTAACAGTTTTATAGTTTTAACTCTTATATCTCTTTACATGTCTTTAATCCATTTTGAATTAATTTTTGTATATGGAGTAAGGTAAGGGTCCAACCTCATTCTTTTGCATGTGAAAATCCAGTTTTCCTAACATCATTTGTCAAAAAGAACTATACTTTTCTGATTTAATATCTAGCATTCTTGTCAAAAGTCATTTGGTTATATAGGTAAGAGTTTATTTCTGGGCTTTCTATACTATTCCATTGATCTGTATATCTGTCTTTTCCTATTACACAGAAATTTTACACTTAAATAGTGCCAGCTTTTACCAAAATTTGTTCTGATTAGAGTTTTTTCTTGAAGCTCATTTTGTCAGTAATGTAATTAATGAAAATCAATCTAGTTTTTCCTTGAATTTATGTGTTATGCATATAGGTGATAAACCAAATAGCTTAAAGTTTTAATTTACAAATACATAAATTGGTTTGATGTGATATGAAAACAACTGTATTTCTCAAAGTTGTTTTACCCTGTGTATAGAAGATTAAAATTTGCATCTATTCATTGCATTCATTAGGTCTAACAGCTGAATGCCTTCTAGTTAAGTGGATTTGGGTAATGTAGTTTGTCCTATATGTTTACCTATTGCTGTAGCTTGGATGTTTGATCCCTCCAAACCTCATGTTGAAATTTGATCCCGTTTTGGAGGCCAGACCTAATGTAAGGTGTTGGCTCATGGTGATGGAACCCTCAGGAATAGATTAATGACTCACCCTTGGGGGTGAATGACTTCTCACTTTATTAGTTCCTGTGAGAGCTGGTTAAAAAGAACCTGGGACTTCCCCTGCCACTTCCTCTCTTGCTCTGTGGTTTCTGCAGGCACTTGTTTCTTCTTCCAATATAGTGGAAGTAGACTGAGGCCCTCACCAGAAGCTGAGCAGATGCTGGCACCATACTTCTTATACAGTCTACAGAACTATAAGTCAATAAACCTCTTTTCTTTATCAGTTGCCCAGTCTCAGTTATGCCTTTAGAGTAACACTAAATGGACTAAGACACCTATTCAGCTAGGTAATAGCCATGGGACCGGTTTACAAAAATAAATTTTTAATACTTAGACAAGTACTTGAAAAGAATAATGCCAAAAATAGACCAATTTTACTTATGACTATAGATGCACAAATATTAAACATAGTATTATCAAATTCTGATTTTTAAAATGAAAACTATACCAAATAAGGTTTAATCTAGAAATTTAAGATTGCAATCTAAAACCCTTTTTCATCACACTACATGATCATAAGAAAAAAGCTGTGAAAACTTTGATAGATGATTTAAAGGCATTTATAAATGTAACATATACTCACGATTCAAAAATTTAAAAAAAGAAACAACTTTCAATGCACTACAGATAGGGACCCCCATTCCAATAAAGAATATGTGTTTAAAAGTAACCACCAATGCCTACTTATTGGAAAAGGCAGAAGGGTATCTCTCATTACTGTCATTATCCATCACAAAGAGAAAGTTCTAATCAATACATAATAATATTAAAATTAATACTAAGTATATTTAAATAAAAGGAAATTAAGATAGCATCTATAAGTAATAATTTTGTTGACTTGGAAACTGAAAGATAATCAATTTAATAACTATTCAAAAATAATATTGAATTAAGGAACATGGCCAGTCACGAATTAATGTAAAGAATATAAACATATTATGTAAATACTGAATACTTGGAATGGATAAACATTTCGCTCATAATAGTAATTTCTATTTTCATCCTTTTCTCACTGACTCTTTTACAAACATTAATTTCTTTTTGTATTTACTATTCTATTCTATTGTATGACTATATATTTTGGACCAGAATGACACTGCCTTAATTATAACTTTATCAAACGTCTTGATATTTGGCAGGCAAAAGCTCCTATTCCCCCATTCACACCACTAAAGATTTTTTTTTTTTTTTTGCATTTTAGGCAAGAATACTTGGGTTGTTCTTTAAACTGAATTTTAGAATCACATAGTTCCATTTAAAAAATCCTATTGGGGGCCGTAAGCAGTGGCTCACATCTGTAATCTCAGCACTTTGGGAGGTCAAGGCATGTGGATCATGAGGTCAGGCGTTTGAGACCAGCCTGGCCAACATAGTGAAACCCTGCCTCTACTAAATATACAAAAAATTAGCTGGGCCTGGTGGCGGGTGCCTGTAATCCCAGCTACTCGGGAGGCTGTGGCAGGAGAATCGCTTGAAGCTGGGAGGCAGAGGTTGCAGTGAGCCGAGATCATGCAGCTGCACTCCAGTCCGGGAGACAGTGTGAGACTCCATCTCAAGAAAACGACAAAAATAGATAAAAATAAAAAAAGCCATTGGGATTTTTGGTCATAATTCTATACTCACAGCATTTTTGCAATAGAAGCACTGTAGGCCTCAGCTAGTCCAATTTCTCTCATTATAGACCTAAAGGAAAAGGCCTTCAGACTCCGGATACTGAATCCTTCAGGGGCACATAACAGGGTTTACTTCTATGTACATGTTGTGCCTCTGCAAGAGACAGATGTGAAAATGGAACTTTTTCTCTAGAAACAGGATAGAAACAGTTGTGATATTCAAGAAGGTTGGATTCAAGAAAGGTGGTCACCATTTAATGTTCTAAAGAGAGTCCCTTCTGTGGTTTATAACAGTATTCAAATCAGCTGAAGCTTTACGTTGTATTTGAACAAAAAGGCATAATAACTGAAGGGGTGGGGAAACTGAAATAATGAGTGTGTATAGTAGATCCAAGGTTAGGGGGATTTCCCTAAGAATACTGTATTTTTGGCCCATTCTGAGGTCCTCATAGACTTTTCTTTAGAAGACAAAGCAAGTATGACATTTAAAAAAATCATTTTACACCTGTCACTTTTGGTCCCAAGAAGATCGTTAACAGCGTGACAGGGATGTTGTAGTACAACAGTCAAGTAACAGTAGTAGTGACAACCGCATTAACTATCATCATATCTTAATTTTACCTCATACTTTTTTTTACAAAAAGCACCCCTAGGAACTCTCATTTTTAATTACATTTTCTCTCAGATCATTCTTCGGTGGTCAGAGGCAAATATTGCCTTCTTTTTACAGATGGTAAAACATGAGTTAGTGAGAAATGAAAAAAATCTCCACACGTCTCAGAGGCCACCTGGAGCGGGTTCCATGACTACTTTTTTTTTTCAGGCAACATCGTCCTTCCAAAATGATCATAACTATTGGTCTTTTCCTTCCATGCTGCTTATAATTCGACAAAAACTTGAAGAATGAAGTCCAATTTATTCCCGTATTGGAATATGTGCTAATGAAGGAATGAATACTTTTGCTGGAAAAGTGAAGTGTTTGCAAACGTTTTTCTTGCATCTGCTTTTATAACGATGTTAGGGCCCTGGAGCAGCAAAACTCACCTGCACCATTTTCGTTCTGATGTATGTAAATACTGCTCTCTGGAGCAAAACTCCCATACGCAGACCTCTTCGTCTAGTCGTTTGGGGCAGGACCCTGGTCATTTTAAAATATTAACACATAATTTTATTCTACTACAGAGTGGAAAATCACTGTCCTTGTACCTTGTGTTGTTTGATAGTGATTTTACTCTAGTTTAGAAGTACTTAGGTGATGTAAAAAATAACATAAATTTTATATTGTCTATTATTTTCTTCATTGATGTAAGGAAGTGTTAAGTCTGTGTAATCTGTTATTTTTGAGATGTAAAATCTAGTTCTAAATATAAAATATCTTTCGTGGAACGCTTTTCCAACTTTATGATTTTTGTTTCCTACTCTGTTTTGTGTATTTTGTTTGCTACACACAAAGCACAATCAGAAACAAACATTTTACCTACAGCCATCTTCTAGAATGCGAGAAGTGGTAGAGCTGTCTACTAAAATGTGAGAAGTGGGGACATAGTTTCAGGCACAGAGAAGCAGTTGTCTCTTCTCTGGAATGAATGAAGCCCTAGAAAAAATAACTCAATAATCCCAGTCTGAGCATTCATGTGTTCATTGTGGAGTCCTCACATAGCCATAGGTCAATGTTAAAGAAGAAACTACCTTATAAGACAGAACTCTGGTCAGAAAGCCTAAGTACTTGGTTTTATCATATCATAATATGCAGATGGGAATCTCCCTATTGAACTTTCTGTAATCTATGCTATTAAAATCTATAGAATCATGAATCCATAAAACAGTAAAAGCAGGTTTGGCACGTGGACTAAACTCTCCAGTAAAGGTGAGTAGATGGAGATTTACAAAAGCACCCAGGATCTTAGCAATGTATTTGGGATAGACCAGGTCTCTGTAATCCCAGTTTGTGCTCTTTTGACTGGACTAGGTGTGGTGCTATGTGGTTCCCATCATTTGTGTTCTGTCTTACAAATCTCGCTGTACTTGGGTGAATGTGGAACGTCTTCTGCATCTTTTCTGCTTCTGCCTTGCACTCCCTCCTTTGTCCTAACCAGTGCTTCTCCACCACCACCAAGGTTTTACATGTAGAGTCTGCCTCTAGATAAATACTGATTGAGTCTGAGCTGGTAGTCGACTGGCTCTCAGAATTACAATGACCCGTAATAATGTTTAGGTCAAAAGATTTATTTGAGGCTTATAGATACTTTTGGAAGCCATAGACAAAAACGTTTCTTCAAATAAAAAAAGTTTCTTTTTAAATTAGACTAGATCCTATGTCTTTTCGGAGTTATAGAACTAAAGTAAGTGATAGAAGTGGAGTAGCTCTAAGAAAGCTTTTGTATTATAGCGAACAAATTGATAGACTCTAGAATGGTGCTAAAATACTGTGCACCAAAGACAAAACAAGCCAAAACCGATTATTTAGCAATGCCTTTTTTTTTTTTTTTTTTTTAGTTTTTCTCCTTCACAGTGTTCTCATAGAGTACCTCTTAAGGAAGAGATCCATGCCCTGGATTGCACTTGCTTTTAGAGAAGCCAGTGGTTATGAGTCTTTCAGGAGTCAGAAACATTAGGGAATTTTTTTATCAGCTCAACTCAAGAAATTTCCCACAGAATCTGGTTCAATGGGTGATTTCTGAATTTAAGATAAGTTTGTATTGCGTCCCAAATTGAGACACAGTGACAGTCAGTCTTCCGAATATGAAAAAGCTGCTTATGCTTTAACCCAAGAGAGTCTGTCATGTTAGTAGATTTTTAAACAATTTGGATCCTATCCTGATACTCTCATGATTTGACGTATATGCAATTTATTACAGTTTTGTAATGTATTTACAAGTACGCTTGTCAAGGCTAGGAGATATAATTTGGAGGCCTTGAAGTACAGTAAAATCAACTGGCTTAGGCACGTGTCGAGCTCGTGTGCTTGCCAATCACAACCCACCACATAATTCATCAATCACAGTTTACCTGAAGATAGCCATTCACTTATCCATGCATTTAATCGATATAATGACATAGCTCATAGTTGTTTAGTCCTTTGTCATCACTAAAGGATATTTAGGTAAATTTTCTCACTTGAGCTTAACAAGTCTCCTATGGAGTTAAATATTGACTCTTAGAGGAAAGAAAAATAAAAGCCATGAACAGCCTGTCTTGCCCAAGTACACATAGTTCGTGAATGAGACCATGATGGTGCAAAATCAAAAATTTTTATTCCAAGTACAATATTCTTTCCACCACACCTTGGCTGCAAGGCATTTTGTAGAGAATCTGCCTGGGGAGAAGGTGACTTTCGTGGTGTGGTTCTGGAGGAATAAGGACGCTGAAGTGCCAGCCCTCTCAGGTGTTCCATATTAACATCTCAGCTTTGCAGGCAAGGTTTGGCATGAGAACATTGTGACAGTGGCACCGTAGAGCAAGAGAACTCAATGTCAAAAGATCTGAATTTTAGACATGCTGGATAACTACTTCATTATTCCAGACTTTTTTCCAACTTTATAGTAAATAGCTAGATTGCAAAATACTTTAGATCAGTGATCAGCATACAGCTCCCTGGGCCAAACTCAGCTTCCTTTTATGAAAAGGGTTTTATTGGGACACAGCTACGCACATTTGCTTATGTTATTTTCCATGACTCCTTTCACACTATAATGGCAGTGCTGAGTAGTTGCCACAGAGACCATATGCCCCGCAAAGCCCTTGACTGAGAAAGTTTGCCATCTCTTGTTTTTGGTCTTGTCTGTTTTATTTTGTTATTTTATTTTATCTTATTCTGTTTTATTTGTCAATGGGAGAAGAAGCATTTTCTCAAAGAAGTATTTTTGAAGTACCTCTTTAGCTAATGGGGGGGCATTTGTTTTAGCCAGCAAAGATTCAGCTGTCACTGTACAAGGTCCCTGGAGAAGCCGTCTTTCTCATTCTAGGAACTAAGAAAGGTGTTTTCTAGGTCTGTATCACATTTCCACAAATACAGGTTCAATTAAAGTACCTTTTCTTTTAATTTTTCCCATTTTTTATTGTCATTCAGCCTTGGGTTGAGCCAGCGAGATTGGTAAGAGCTGCCCCCTGGAGACCTCCTGCAAATGCTATTCCATGAAGTAGTGGTTTCCCAATGTGCATCTCATACAAAACCAAACAATACAAATAATGCTGCTATTGTACCTTTCTTATGGCTGGTCTCAAGGGGGGTGAGACTGTCATCATAAAACATAACAAAGCTGCTATAGAAATGGACAGACAGAGGAGAGAGTAGTCTGAGGGCCTCAGAACCTCAACAGAAACTTCCTCTAAACTGGCAGCTGAAAGCTGCAGGGTTTTTTCTTGGTTATCTATTGAAATGTGAAGATTTCTTATCTCCACGGGGAGTCGCAGAATTTTTTTATACTGTTATCTACATGTAAATTATTGACTGGATTATCAAAGCCATTATACTTATAAATCTTGAATTATTAACTGAGAAGCAGGAATAACTTTTTAAAATCCCAGATTGTTAGATAAGTAAGTGCTAACAGGCAACCTTATTTATCCCATTGTCTTGCTAGATTGCTTTTGATGAAATCAACAAAATGCACAAGTTAGGTAAATGAATGTGGAGTTAGATTTACTGAAACTCATCATGGTATAGGCTCCCCAGTAGCCTAGGTTGTTCTGTTTTAAACAAAAATTACTTGATTTTTATTTACTTAGGAACATTCTTTTGCTTAATCATATCATATACCTCTCCTATTTGTTTGTTAAATCTAGTTTTTCAACATTTGGTGCAAAGATGTATTTACATAACTTGTATGATTCATAATATTCCTATATCCAGAATTTGGTAGACAGATTGTCATATAGAGGGAAGCCAGACTGCAAGGAAAAATTCTTTCTATAGGACTCACTGCATAATCATGAAAGGAAGAAAAATCTGACCTATTCAGATTTCTGCCTTCAGCACCTACTTTTTGGTGTTCTCAGAACTCATGTTTTGTGGTCTGAATAAAAAGTAACAGCTAACTCAGCTTTCTGTAAGTTATAGTAATGCTTCTATTAGACATGGTGAATATGATAGATTCAAAAGATAAATAAGAAATCTCCAGGAGGACCAAATTGCATGGTGGAGGTTTGGAAATATTTCTTTGCTTTTGGTACAGAAGGTGAAGCAGAATGATTTCAGTTGGAAAAAAGATCTAAGCTTGGCAAGGCTACTCAGAAGCCATTATAATGTTAATTATAATGTTAATTAAAGAATGTTCATGAAAGGGAAAAAACCAAAAAACAAAAATCCATCTCCATAGTGGGTTCCAATCTATGGGCCAAGCAGAAGCAATTTCCCCTCTTCCTAAACACCAAATCCTACAGCTGGATGTTTAGACCATATCTGATCTCTGCCTTGTTGATCTCCTGACCAATCCATCATGTGAAAACAAAGCTGTCAAGCAGCAGTGTCTCAGTATGCTGCCCTCTCAGATGTATTCCCCAGTTGGCTGACATCATGCCAACTAGTGAAAATCCCACACTTGAGTGGTGTTCTCTGTCAGGAGTTGGGAAGAGGAAAGCAAGCATGCTGGGGCAGACATCCTGTATCCATCCCAGAGTCAGAGGGTCTCTGAGGAGCAGCCAAATAAGCTGCTCACTTCAGAATACCTTATTATACATTTATTCTACAACCCCAAGGTGGGAGTTGTTACCCCAATAGCACAACTGGCCCCAGTGGCTGTAAAGCCCAAGAAATCCACAAGACTTATGCAGGCTACAGCAGCTAACAATAGGACCTATGCTGTATTGAGCTCTGCTAACATTAAAATAACAATCTAAAATCCCCAGGATAACTTTACATAAATCTAATACATGACTTATTTTTTTATTGAAGAGTAATACCAGCAGTTAAACCTTATAGGTATCGAAAAGCAATTACAAAATGAGGAGATTATGGTGGCAATATTGTAAATAGGAACTCACTTAAATGTCAAAGCACTTGCCATAAAAGTGGCAATAATGATGCTAAACACAATACACTGTTTTCAAGTATTATTATTTTTTATTTTTTTCCTCTATTAGACATGATGAGGTTCAAACAGGCATCACCTAACTGATTGTGAAAATAATAATGTCATCATTATCATGTGCTGGCAAAACATGAATGGCTCTGTCATTCTGTCCTACAGATATTTACTAATGGAACAAGAGTCAGACATAAATCCCTAGAGGTAAAAATGGCAGGGCATTACAAGGCTCAGAGCATAATTGTAAACCTGCATGCTAATAAGCATAGCTTTTATAGATACCAATCATAGAAAAAATGGCAATAAAGAGATAATTTTTCAGGCTGTAATTATTTGCTGGTCATAAAATATTTTTAACTTTGGAACATTTGTTGTTACTGTTTGGTATTTACTTCCAGCCTACCTGTTAATCCAATTCAATCTAATTCCTTAAGAACAAGCTGCATGCCTGCTTCTCCCTTCCTTCTTTCATGAGCACTAATCAAGTTCCTACTGTATATAGGTATTGTGCTAAACAGCAAGAGAAGCATACTGCATGGACTTGGTCCGATAGCAACTGATGGTCGAGTTGAGAGAAATTTTAAAGGGGGGTATACATGCCAATTAGAAGAACTGAAGGCAAAATAGTTAAATAAGTAAACAGGAAAACTTACATTCTTCTATTGAATTTACCAAAGTCCGTTTCAGATGAGAAGAAAGCTATGACTAAAGAAAAACATGTAACCTAAGCATTGAGGCTTCTAAGCCAGGATAGCAAAAAGAGAATTACTAGAATGCTGATTTTGTGCCAGACTTTGGTCCAGGTGCCTTTACTTAATGTGTTTTGCAAAATAACCTCCTCGCAGCAGTTGTAGACAAAGTTCATTTTTCTCATTTTATAGATGATGAAAGTGAAGACTTTGAAGACTCCTCTCCCTTTTCAAATTTCAGCCAAAATTAGGCCTCTTCTTCAGGGAGAGTCTTTTAGGTGTTTTATTGCATTACTATGGCATTGTATGTATATCTCTACCATAACATTCAACACGGTGAAAAGCACCTAACTGCATCTCTACCTTTCCTAAAGGTAAGAATTGCCTTTGCAGCTCTCTGCCTCTAGCACTTAATATAACCCCTTCAGTATAACAGGTGCTAAACACATATTTGCTGAATGAATGAACAATGACAAACTGTTTATATGGCAAAGCAGGGATTAATATTCAGGTTTTTTATTATGTCATTATAGATGCATTTTCCAGTATTCCAGTTTGCCTATGCAGGGAAAATAACTTTTTTGGAGAAGGAAAGAAAAATATATCTTTCTGTTCCTCAAGTGAGTGTGTGTGTGTGTGTGTGTGTGTGTGTGGCGGGCCGGGGGGCAGTTCATATTTAAGGAAAATAACTGGATACCTGAATGAGCCCACCAATGAGATAGTTACCTGGGTGGTATGCAGAAAAGTCAAGAGTATTCTTAGGGCACTTCCACAAAAGGACACAGAACCTTCTTAGAATAAAAGACCTCTGTCACTTTTACCTGAAATGCCTACATTTGGGGTCTGAGTTTTTTCATAATTTGTCTGGTCTTCATTTTAATTTCATTTCAGTGACTATGTAATCAATCTTAAATTTATACCTGAAAAATCAAACAAGGAATTGCAGAATTGGATTGAATGATCTTTATCATATTGTGCTTATGAATGTGCAAAGGGGTCAATATTCTTGGTGAATATTCATAGTAGTTCAATAATCTCAAATTTTTAATATTTCAGAGGGATGTTCAAAATGGTTCCAGAAGCTGGTAATTAAAGGAAAGGAATAAAAATCTTTTTTTTTTCTCCACTGGGAAAGTAAAATACTGTTCTGCTAAAATTTCTGATTCCAAGGACATTTCTAATGGTAAAAGATCTTAAGAAAAATGAAGGCAGAGGTGAAGATGGGCTGCTTTTCTCTTTTAAGTAGAAGCATATGTTTATACTTCTCAGTGGGAAACTTCTAGACAGCAATCAAGAGACCTTACAAGTATCGTGTAAGTGAAGAGTTTAAAATAGTTTTGAGTCGAAAAAAGAACGAGAAACTATTTCAAAACTGAAAAAAAAAATTTTTGATTGTAATCAAGTAGCCTTGCCCATTTCCATATCATAATGAATATCAATTAATAGAAAACATGAGAAAATAAAATTTAATGTACTAAAAAATTAGATACACACATCAGAAAAAGTATATAAATGATGTGCTTTCTTCTAAGCCCTGTTGTTACTTCCACAATAATCAAAAGATCTGCCAACTGCCAACTATCTAACTTCCTTCTGCCAACTATCTAACTTCCTTCTTTCCTTTCTCTCCCTTCTCTCCCTCTCTCTTCCTTCTTTTTTTCTTTTTAGGCTGTCCTAAAAGAATTAAACTTAGTGACAGGTAGTGGCCTCTGCTTCTCTTGACTGTGGTTGTCAGACACAAGTTTTGTTTGTTTGCTTGATTTGTTGAAAAGACCATCCTATTTGGTGGTGTAAAGTCACATCACTTTTTTTCTTTTTGAACAGTAGATTCTATGATGGTACCAAAAAGGTGAAAAACTTTTACTTGTACATTACAGAGTAGGAGACATATACTTTCCTCTCCTCTACATCTGCCCTCTCCTCCCTCTTTTTTGTTCTTCCCTTTTTTCTTCCCTGATCCTCCTTTAGGGATCCCACAGTGCTTTCATTTCACCCCCTACCCCCCAAAAAGTCAGGCGTTTCCACCTGCATGTTTCATTGAATGTTAAACCAACATGTCTAGAGAGAGTCACCGTCATCTCTCTACACGATTTCTGTTAACACTATCACCATTCATAAAAAGTTGATTCATCAAGACTTCTCTTTTTCACAAGCCCCTCATGTCCAGGTACTGGTGCCTCCATAATTCTTTGGTCAAACATTTCTTTCTTTTCTTCCCTCTCCCAGAGGTTTAGGTTTCATTATGTCATTACTGAACATTACAAATAGCTTTTTATTGGGTTTTTTATCTAGCAAGTTTTAACCTATAAAATACATTTGATTAGTGATTACCAGATTTATATTCTGGTCATATCATGAGGAAGCCTGAAAACATTCACTATCAACCTGGTGTCTCTAGAATAGAGGATATGTAGTGATGATAACTAGATGAATACAAAGTAAAGTACAAATAATAATACCTTCATTTCAGGGTTGTTTGGAAGATTGAATATTTATAGCACACAGCATAATGTTACTCATCTAAATTGAGCTTAAAAATGTTGTTGTTGGCCAGGCATGGTGGCTCAGGCTTGTAATTCCAGTACTTTGGGAGTCCGAGGCGGGCAGATCATGAGGTCAAGAGATTGAGACCATCCTGGCCAACATGGTGAAATGCTGTCTCTATGAAAAATACAAAAATTAGCTGGGCGTGGTGGTGCACGCCTGTAGTCTCAGCTACTCAGGAGGCTGAGGCAGGAGAATCACTTGAACCTCGGAGGTGGAGGTTGCAGTGATCTGAGATTGTGCCACTGCACTCCAGCCTGGTGACAGAGCAAGACTCCATCTCAAAAACAAAAACAAAAACAAAAAAAAAAAAGAGAAAACCCAGTTATTATTCCCTTCCTCTATTTGGACATTATTGGAGTAATGGAGAAAAGAGATTGTTTCCTCTACTCTGGATAGATTTCATAGAACACTATAGTCTTTGAGATATAAATTTTAAGACAGTTTTATCAGCACATAGATTTAAAGGCTTGCTTTGGAATTTTTTAATCATTCTCTTGTGTAATTTATTTTGGAAACATTATAAAAACTTAACAAGCCCTTGCTCCCTTGCTGGAAAAAAAAACTCACATTAGAGCCTCACAAATGGAACTATGTTCTGTAATTTAAACTGGGCATTTTTAATACAGTTTAAAAAATTACGTGGCTGTATTATTCAAATGAGAAAAGTAGTTGATGTACATTCAGATTAGTTCCTTTAATAATGCCTTTAAAAAACTGTGGCTATTACTGACTCAGTAGTACAACGATAATTTGCAATGCCCCATTGGCTTCAATAAAAGGGTAAAGAAAATGGTTTAAGTTATCTTAGAGAGGCTAGTATGAGGCAGTATAAAAAGTAAGAATTTTTTTTTTTTAAACTCTGAAAATAAAAGGCACAAAGTGAAATATATGCATTCTACCCACTTATGTTCCCAAAGGAGCCTCCAGCTTCCAGGAGACCAGTATAAGCTGAATTTGTAATAGACAAGTTTCAACTCCTATTTACTCTTCAATCGTGAGTAGGCTAAGACTTGGATAAGAAAGTTCTGGAGCCCTAGGAGAAGGCATACGGCAAGAAGGCTCAAGCCACAAGATAGAGAGAAAAGAAAATTCCTACCTCAGAGGAGGTTGTTAGAGGGTGATTTTATCCAAAAGTTCTTTGAGCCAGAAGGAAAAGATCTTAGATGTTTGGATCTGGTTTTCTGCCCAAGCTAAATAACTCACCAGAAACCCAAACTGCTAGTTTAAAGGGAATTAGGATTAGGCTTCTTCTAAAACAGTATGACCTTGTCCTAAGGCTTCCACTAAATTTGTTGTCACCATACCTGACGTCTCTCAGATGTCACACTCACCCTATGAAGCACATAGCTCTAGAGCAATCAATTGCAAGAACCTCTGGACTTGGGAAACCCTCATGCTTACTTAATTACCTGTGGCCAATGGCTATAGCCAATATGCTGCCATAAGACCCGCCTGCTGGTCTCAAAATTCCCAAGTCTGAGAATTGTTCACCTTCACCAAGTCTATGACCTGTTATTACACATATATGATGTCTCATTTTGTCTCTGGCAGAATATTTATCTCGATGAGGTTTTCTTGATTTTCACTCTGTTGCAACTTTTCTTCTGTTTTCTCAGAAGGAGAGATGACATGTAATTTAGTACCTACTTAAAGGCCCACACTGATGGTGACAGTTATGTTATCTGGCCCATGCTTTGTTATCTAGAACTGATAGAATTAAATTTGATTTAATTTTTTCTAAAGCTCATCTATTTAATAACTGTCCTTCTATATGCATGGTCTACTAATGATAACTGTTATTAGTACAGAGGTAATAAAAGTCAACTTTTGCTTTTAGCTTTGTACAGTGATCCACACATTTTGTTGTGTATGTCAACAGAAAGTGTGTTTCTACAATCATTGGCATTTGTTTATGGGGCTTGTAAGCCCCATAAAAGCCATAATTTGGAGAAATTAAGTCTAAGTAATAATATCTAGGCTAAGTGTGTCTGTGATGCTCAGCAGGATTTCAATGCAAGATCCAAGTCAATTGGCTCCAATTAGATGATCAAAATGTGTTCTAGTACGTGTCTTAATACTAGGACACTTAATACAAAATGCACTCTGTATTTTATTTCCCCAGTTTATATTTTCTGTCTGTGATTGGAAGGATTTTAAGTCTCAGTGACAAAGTAAAAATTTTGTTCCTCATAGATTTTAAATGCAAAAGAATAAGTCATAGAAGGAGAGAGATTAAGATTAAATAAAAGTGATTTTAACTCCAACTGTTACTTTTGAGAATACTCAAACAGCTCATACAGTGTATTATAGTGATTAAAACACTCAATAAAAGTAGCTATCTGGATTTGGATCCCAGCTCAACTTCTTGTTGGGTTGTGAGCTTGGGCAAGGTCTTTGCTTTAGATATCTTATTTGTTAAATTGCCTCAGCCTCCCGAGTAGCTGGGACTACAGGCGCCCGCCACCACGCCTGGCTAATTTTTTGTATTTTTAGTAGAGACAGGGTTTCACCGTGTTAGCCAAGATGGTCTTGATCTCCTGACCTCGTGATCCACTCGCCTCAGCCTCCCAAAGTGTTAGCATTACAGGCATGAGCCACCATGCCGGGCCCATTGTCTCATTTTAAAATTTAAGACATTGTCTTTTTTTAAATTTTATTTTATCTTTGCTCCTGTCTCCATAACTCCTCACTGGGGCGGGGGGGCGGGGGGGCGAAAACCTACCCACTATTGGTTTGCTATCATTTAAATATCCCTGTCTCTGATTGATCTTCTACTTATAGGTCATTAAAGTTTGTGATACTTTCCCTGGCAAAACATGTAGATTTTGCTTAAAATTTAAAAAAGTATGCATACGAAGTAATCAATATTATGCTTTGGTTTTACTATTTGAAGTTTTACTTTCACTGACCCAGTAAACCTAGAAACAAGCTATTATTATGAGCATCATACCTAGGGTTTTTAATTTTAAATGATGACTTTATAGCTCAAGCACATGCCAAGGGAGGAAACAAGGCAGGTACATGGCCACAGAGAGCCTGCTGAGTACGTGCGAACAACACTTGAGCACATGTCTAGAGCAGCCAGTCTGTTTGAATGTTAACAATGGCATTTTCTGTTTCCACTTAAATCGTGGTTCATTTAGGAGGTACATTTCCCAAAGGAACAGTCATTTTTGAGACTTTAAAATCTCTGAATAGTATATTTTAACTCAATCAACTCTCATAGCCTTCTGTAAAATATCACAAAATGTCAAGGTTAGAGTTTATGAAGAAGGAATATTTTGTTTTGTTGTGATTTCCTCCAAGGAGAGAAAAAGTAAACACACATGGTTTTAAATAGTATTGCGCTGTTTAAAACTCTAACTGAAAACTAGTGAAGAAATATAGTTTCCTATAATCATAAAGCTTTTACCTATAAGTAATTCCATTTTTAAGTGTTTTGGTAGAGAACATTCCTCTCCTTTCCTTAAAATTTTCATCCTCCTTATCTTTTGATTGATGACTAAGAATGGCATTTAATTTAGGAATCCCAACTAATTACTATTTTTCAGACACCAGATACCATCACTTTTTTGGGCAGTTCTCAATTTTAAATTCTATTTATTTCTAAAATTATTTAAATTTGTATTTTTTGGGTACATAGTAGGTGTAAGGGGACTTGTATTAAATATTTACTTTGACATTCTCCTGAGACTCCACTCACGCACACACACAATTTCTCTCTGCCTCTTTCTATGTAATTGTTCTCCCTTTCAGCTATCAATCCATTTATCCATCTATGTACTAGATTGCTAGAACTTAGCAACCCTCTTCCGAAAACTCAGTTTTTGAAAGCCTCAAGGAGATTCCTCATGACTGTTCACAAATCAGTCTGTCATCAAAAATCATCACTATGCATCTGCCATATTTTTTCTTTTATTTAGGTTCTGATTGGATGTCTTAGAGTCTGAAGTCCAATTTAGGGAGTTTCAGAGTCACTATGGGGATACAGTTCTCCATGAAATGCCTGTGACTAGGCCATGGGTGTTCTCTCAATGTTTTTTGTTCTTCTGGTGGCTGAGGTCAATACCTAGGCTGTCATCATTGACATCTCTCTTTCATGACACAAATGCAATCTATAAGTCCATTTTGATTGCTTTAGTGCAATATGCTATCACCTTGGGACTGTAACAATAGCAACTTAGCCAGTCTCTCTGCTTCTATTCACCACCAATCAGCCAGAGTTTTTTTTTTTTTTTTTAAAACCTAAGTGAGATCATGTCCTAGTTCTTTTACTGGGACTAGAAGGGCCTTCCAGCCATGCCTCCACCTGGAACTAGCCCACTGACTGGTCTGGTGCTGCTCTCCCCTAGCCACATTGTGCTCCCTAGCACCAGGCCTTTCTGCATTTCCTCCAGCTGCCAAGTGCTCTCCCCTCAAGTGTGCTCTCCTCCAGGTATGAGCAGGGTTCGCTCTATCTCTTCCTTCAAATCTCAGTTAACATTTTTCTGTATTCGTTAGATGACCCCAGCTAGATGAGTTCTTTCACTATCACATCATTCCTTCTTGGATTTATTTTTCTTCACAACATTTTTTTATTATAGAATGTATTATACTCTTTCTTATAGTATAACATATGATATTTAAGATATAGTATCATAACATATTTTTATATAAATATACATGTACCATTACAAGATGATTGCATATTTTTTTAACTCGGTAACTGCCTTAAGAGCAGAAAAACGTTTTTCATTTTTATACTGCCAACAGCAAAAACAGGGACTATCATAAAGTAGTTGCTCAATAAATACTTGTCAGTCAAATGAGTTTATAAACAAATGGAAGTTCCTGATCTTCAGAGTGCCAAACCTGGGCTCAGATGGTGTTCAGATGAGAAGAATGGCCCTCTCCTCAGTTCCACATGGTGTCACTTGGGACCAACATATTAAATTGTTTATCCCAAGAATATCACATTCTATGATCTTTGCCTCTCCCAAACCAATAAACATTTACAAACAAAACCCTAGTTCCTTCGTGTTTGCACACCCCCTTGTCACAAGAAGAATTTAAATCAGTTCATGTGATTCCTTTTTGTCCCCATTCTTTCTAACTTCTTTTGGCAGTCATTTCTCCCTGCATACACATTCTTGTCAAAACTTCTCAGGCCTACATGCACAAGAGAAACCTCATATTTTACATTCTTTTGCACAGAAGAAACAGTAGGGGATAGAGAGATGTTTCCTTTTGGTAGCAGCCTCTGAATTTAAGCAGTTGCCCAAAGGAGAAGAAAAACCTGAGCTGTGGGGTTGGAGAGGCAAAATAGAATCTCTGTGAATTATTGGTTCACAAACTACTCATTACCTAACAACCTGCTTTTTCCCTCTTGAAAATATAGTAACAATGTTACCATGATGTTAGTTTTCTATAACACCTTTGTTATTAACAACGTAGTATTTCATTTTCTAATTCCACAGTATAACTTATTTATTCAACCCTCCTTTTGCTGTTTAGGCTATTTTCAATTTCTTACTATTGCAAACAAAATTATCATGGATATCTCTGAGACTAATACTGGCTCAAGTGTTTTGCACCTTGTTAAAGTTAATAATCACCCACTAGAATTATTAAAACAATTTGCACACTTAGCAACAATACTTGAGAAGGCCCATATCTTCTTACTGACACAGAGCTCTTTTCAATCTTTTTAATCCCTGAAAGTAATAGGCCCTCAATGTCATCTCATTGTTTTTTAAAATTTATATTTCTTTCATAATCAAATTTTAACATTTTATATTTAATAGACATTCAGATATCCTATTTCGTGAGCCCAATTTATGCTCTGTGACCATTTTGACCATTTATCTCTCCCTCTCTCTTTTTTTTTTTTTTGAGACAGTGTCTCACTCTGTTGTCTAGGCTGGAGTACAGTGGTGCGATCATAGCTCACTTTAACCTTGAACTTCTGGCCTTGAACAAGTGATTCTTCCACCTCAATCTTTCAAGTAGCTAGGACTACAGGCACAGGCCACCATGCACCACTAACTTAATTTTTTTTTTCTCTGTAGAAATGGAATCTCCTTATGTTGTCCAGACTTGTCTTAAACTCTTGGCCTCAAATGATCCTTCCACCTTGGCCTCCCCAAAACTGGAATTACAGGTGTGGCTGACTGCCACGGTTACTACTTGAGACCATCATTACAACAGTTACTACGGATACCGCTTGAGACTGTCATTACTAGACTGAATGAACGAGGACGAATGTAGAAATAAAAACTTAAGATAAAAGTAACTATTTTAAAGGAAGAGGCCAGGGGAAGAAGAAGAGGGCTCCCTGCTTCTAGTGAGTAAAGGCAGCAACCTTGAGTTTCCACAGCCCTTCGCTTTTATTGGGTAGAAAGAGCAGGGAGGAGGAGGTAACTATTGGCCAGCTGCTCGATTGATCCACAGGTTCACATTATTGCTAATAGGCTTCAGATGTGCCTAATCACAAGAAACACTTGTGCCTGGGTCATGACTGCCCTCAGCATTCCTTCTGGGTGGCAGATGCAGTTTGTTGGTCTGCCAACATTCTGCGTTTATGAGAATAGTTTGTTGTTTACTCATATAGCCTCCAGTGGTATACTGAGTTGATCACGACCCTTACTCTTTCGGCCTTCAACATACAGGTGTGAGCCACTGTGGGCATTTTTCTCTTATGGTATTTGCTTTTACTTTTACGTTAAAATAAACAAATAACGGTCTTTATTAAGCATGTTAGATATTTACAGGTAGCAGACATTTTATTCAAGTTTTACATTTGTCCTTCTTGTGTCCAAGAGTGTGATGACTGTTTCCTGAGGTCTTGGAGGAACCATGCATATGAACTGCAGGTTAGAACCTATAGTAGCTCATCTGATATCTAGGAATTTCTTTTGATGCTTTCTAGGGTTGGAGTCTCATAACTTCCTCTCTCCTTGAAGAAAGTTTTTTGGTAACTTTTCAAGGGATAATGGGAAAAAAGAAAAGAAAACATATTTAAAAGGGCACATTGGATTAATTTTTCTCAGCCTTGAATATATCAAAAGATTTTCGTTTTCTCCTTTTAATCTGGTTGGCAATTTTTAGCTATGACCTCATTGTTGTCTGACATCAAGTATTGCTGTTCAAAAAGCCAATTACATCCTGAGAAGACAACATGAAATGACTGGTCAATAAAGCAGGACACAGGCTTAATCACTGCCTCCAATTTGTTGTATCTATGAAGAGCCAGCTTAGCTTCTGAGCTCCTGGTATAATCAACTAAGGCCTCTGTCGTAACTGTATGTCAATTCAACTTCTTTATCTGCCAGATCTACAGCTTGCATTCCCTCTCAGGTGGTGTTTTATGACAGTATGCCCCCATAAACTTCCTGCATGCAAATCTACACATGAGAGTCTTTCTTAGAGCACCTGACCGAAGACAGTCCCAAGAGAGGATCAAGAAAACAGATCCTAAATTAGAGTGTTGAATCATCAGTAAATGGTAGGTAACATCACTGGCGGTAGATGGAGTACAGATAGGCTCTGGCACACTCTGGTGATGCAGTTGTAAAAACTTTCACCAGTGGCGACCTGGCGTGGAAAACCAGGAAAGCAATTAATTGGCAGATGCAATATTTTAGGATCTCAAGAGGTTCAGAGTAAGTAGTAATTGTAAGTACCATAGAATCTTATGATTGTTGAATACAAGTTATGCTTTAGAGAAAGATGATGAAATATGAAGTGATGAATCACCAATTTAATGTAAAATATAAAAGTCAGAAGGGCTCCTTTTTAGCGTATGAAAGGATGCTTATTTCTTGCAGCCAGAGGACAGAAAAGACTGAAGGTGATGCATAGGACTTAATTTTAAAAGATAGTAAAACTCCAGAGAAGGTAATTCTCAATCTGGCAAGTTTTCTGTGCTCTGACCTTGTCTGGAAAGTAGAGGGAACTTGAACCTTAGGATAGGAAAAATGGGTTGATGCTTTTAAAGCTGTTGAAACTCCATATCTCCGTGCATCCTCTGAGTCTGCTGAAGTGTCCTGCTCCTCATTGTTAAATGCCGGAACTTCACACTAGCTTAAATACAATGCAGAGACTCTGTCTTACAAGTCAAGGTGCCCTTCTCCTGTCCTGTACTTATCTTCTGCCTCTACTTGCCACCAGACCAATGACTAGGGTGAAAGTGCATAACTCATATGGAAAAGTTCTGAGCTTTCCAGGGATAAAAGGGACTAACATTGAAAGATCTGGGCCTGGCGAGGTGGCGCACACCTGTAATCCCAGCACTTTGGGAGGCTGAGGCAGGCAGATCATGAGGTCAGGAGATGGAGACCATCCTGGCTAATGTGGTGAAACCCCATCTCTACTAAAAATACAAAAATTTAGCCGGGCATAGTAGGAGGGGCCTGTAGTCCCAGCTACTCAGGAGGCTGAGGCAGGAGAATGGCATGAACCTGGGAGGCGGAGCTTTCAGTGAGCCAAGATTGCACCACTACACTCCAGCCTGGGCGACAGAGCGAGACTCCATCTCAACAACAACAAAAAGAAAGATCTGAAGGAGCTGGCCAAGATACACTGGCAAGATCCAAGAAAGTATTTTTTGACTGGATCCTGAGAAGGCTGGTTCAAGGAGGACAATAAAAAGTTGGACGAGAGAGTTTATTGATTTAGGAATACTTTTCTTTGTCAAGGGATTTTATACCCTAGGAAGGACCATATGAGATAACACTTCTATACTATTTGATAGGCATTTTGCAAAAAACTATAGTCCACAATGAGTAAATTAAAAATGACAGAGCTCCATAGATGATACAATATGGAATCAAGGGCTAAGATAAATAAACATGCTAGAGTAGATATATTAGGAAAATCCAGAAAAACTCCTGCCAACCATATTATGTAGGAAGGTCAGTTCAAATAGGATAGACAACAGTACATATTTACATGCTTGCCTTAGGGCTATATTAACTCTTCCATCCTTTAATATGGTCCAATGATCTGGATGAGCAAGAAGTCACAAGTATATTCAAGTCATTGGTAGTATATATGTGCCCCAGAAAGTGAGAGAAAAACCTATTGAGGTTCAGAGACCTATCACATTAGTGAAGTTTGTAGCAATTGATTGATCTGGAAAATGTTAGGACATCCTCTCCAACATAAAAATTATTACACTTTCCAGACCCTACTACTAAGAGAAAAGCACAACACCCATTAAACCTCTTTAAATTAGAGAGACAGCTCATTCCACACTTTGGTAGAATACTTATCTACCAAGTAACACAGATGGCTTCCAGCTTTGAGTGTGGTTTACAGAAGAAAAGGACTCTACAGAAGTTTTAGACTCTCCTGCAATTAGCCCTGCTATCTGGGCCATATGACCCAGCAAACCCTATAGTATTAGAGGTATCTGTGGTGAGAAAAGTTGCCATGTGGAGTTGATAGCAAACCCCAATAAAAACATTACAACTTAAGATACCTATAACATCTATAAGAGATACCGATGCACCATTCAGAGCTCCTGGCATGCTAATGTTTCCTGGCAGAGATGGAGTGCTTATCCATGGGAGATTAGGCCACTATGCAGCTTGAACTGCCCACCATGAGCTGGGTCAAAGTTAGATCGGCTCACTAGCAATCCATTGTAGGATGGAAATGTTGCATCCAGAATCAAGTACAAATAGCTAGGCAGAGGAGCTGAAAGAGTGGGAATTGGTTGTATAATATACCACCTAGAAGTTACCAGATTGATTGCATTATGCAATGGCTCAGTTGTATCATCAGCGTCACCAGCTTGGAGATAATGCTATAGGAGGATGGAGTGCCATGCTGTAAGCCATAGTGTAGAAATCAACAATTTTTATGTAATGATGTACTCCCCATAGATAGGAGACACCGGGATCCATGAAGCAGAAGTATCCCAGGAACCCACTTGAGGAACTTGTGCTGCTATTCCCCACAACTTCAGGCATGTCTGAGATCTGGGCTCCCGGAGAAACAATGCTTTTGCCAGGGAACATAGCAATAGTACCGTCAGACTTGTTTATGGCTGCCACCTGGTCACTTCAGGTTCCTCGGGCTAGGAGAACAGCAGGCAAGGAAATGTGTCCTGGCCATAAGGAGGAGGTAGGTCTTCAGTCACACATTGGGTATAGGGAAGAACGTTTGTTACCTAGGTGATCCACTGAGTCTCTCTTGATACTCCCTTGCTTATATTTATGCTAAATAGAAAAATGCAGAAGCCATGGACTAAGAAGGTGATGAAGACCAGGGGCTCAGACCCCTCAGGGATGATGGTCTGGATCATCCCATCATCACTTAAACCAGGAGAGGTGCTAACTGTGGTTGAGGAGAATTCAGCATCTTAGTGCAGAAGGGGAATAATGAATATCAGTTGCAGCTCCAAGAATAATTGTAATAGAGGGGGTTTAGTTAGTCCTAGTCACCTGCCTCATAGGTTTTTCCAGGCAAGTGGATGACCAGAATTCTAGAGAAGATATTCCTAGATGGGGTACACTTATTATATGAAGTAAGTGAATCTTAGCAACATAAACATGGGTAGTAGTGGATGATATGGTGTGTATACCAGACCCGTCTGGCAAGAGTAAGGCACTCATTCTCCCAGCTGCCAGGAGTGTTGCCTGTTGACTAATCACAGCTGAGTCCCTCCCTGAGCATTCTCCTCAGCCTTAGGTAGCTGACTCATCCAGCATTATAACCCCCCTTAGGTGAACTGAAGCTTTTATACCATGACTGGTGAATGCAGGAGTACAGAGCCCTTGTTCAAATTTGGGAAATCTTCGACAAGTTATTTCAGCTCCAGAGCTCCCCACGAGTGAGGCTGAAGCTTCTGTTCTACACCCTAGTTCAGCTTTCTCCATAGCCCAGTCGTGGTTTTCTCACTCCATCATAGATAAACAATCCTCAATCCACCTTTGGGATGCAAATTTCCATCTCGGTGTCTGTCTACTGGGGATCCCAACCTAAGACAGAATATTGAACAAATGAAAAGGCGTACTATTTTTTTTAGTGAAAAGATTTAATATCATTAAGTTTAATGCTGACCCAATAATAATTTGGATAAATTTATATTTAATTAGACAGGGCAGTTCAAAAGTTCGTATCAAAAAAGAAATAAGAATTGCCAGGATTATGCAAAGATGAGGTTAGTTGATTCAGATCATCCTATATGTCAGAATATCTACTTTCTCTGACTTCACAACTGTTAAACAATCATTTGTAGAAAAGTAGTTTTTCTTCACAATCTGTTTTTAAATCACATTTGTCTCATATTGGGCCAGAATAGTCAGATATAACCAGACAAAATATCAATGACAGGGAATTTTTATAGTATAGTGAAATTATGAAAGAATTTATCACCAAGATGTTTGATATCAAATTTGTGCCCTTATTACTGCTGAACTCAATCTAGTGTGCTATACATTTTATAAGCTTATAGCATAAACATATTTGTGGCTGAGAATTGATTTATTAATACTAATTTTTTGCTCATAGTAATATGTTCTACAATGTTAAAATAAAATACACTGAATGGAGCCTCCAACGTTAAGTTTAAGGAAAATATTAAGATGATCAACATCTGAAGCAAAGGTTTATGCAGCTCATCTGTACAGAAATTCAATTAGTAATTTTTTTCATGGTATATATTTTCCTGTTTTATAGTAGCAGTAAGAACCTTTAAGTTGTCTGTAAATGGCTGAAAATATCTGTAAGCTCAGCTGAGAATGTACAGACTGTAACCTAATTTTGCTGTTTGATAATATTGATGGTTACTTTCTATGAATTTCTTCACAGTGAAAAATGAGTATTTGTTACACAGAAGACTGTCTACAATTCTATGGTATTTCAGACAGGGTATTTCAGATGAGAATTTTGACTCATCACTAAAATGTTACTGGGAGTAAAACAATCACTATTTGTAATTGTACAAGTTCCTTACCCTCTTTTAATGCAAATATAATGTGACTATTTCAATAAAATCAGTTGATAATATGAGGTGAGATAATTAATCTTTATAACGCATGAAAGTTTCTTACTACTTTTAAAAAGCTAAGCCCTCTTTTCCTTTGCCTCTCTCACTTCATATCCATTACTGAGACAGTTTGGAAAAAGATTGGAATGTACTTGCAAATCAATAGCTGCTCCAGCTGGAAAATCAACACCTCTATAGATATCCTTGTGGGTGAAACTTTAAGAGTAAACTTTTTCTAGGGTGACGACTTTGACACTTCTATGCTGTTTTTTCTGTTTGAGGGTAGTATTATGCTTTGTGTCAATCTGGTGTTTCTTAGTACCCCATAACTTTCTGTTTCATTTATTGTCACTAATTCTTTTTTTTTTTTTTTTTTTTTTGAGACGGAGTCTTGCTCTGTTGCCCAGGCTGGAGTGCAGTGGTGCGATCTGGGCTCACTGCAAGCTCCGCCTCCCAGGTTCATGCCATTCTCCTGCCTCAGCCTTCTGAGTAGCTGGGACTACAGGCGCCCACCACCACGCCCGGCCAATTTTTCTTGCATTTTTAGTAGAGACGGGGTTTCACCGTGTTAGCCAGGATGGTCTCGATCTCCTGACCTCGTGATCCGCCCGTCTCGGCCTCCCAAAGTGCTGGGATTACAGGCTTGAGCCACCGCGCCTGGCCTATTGTCACTAATTCTTAACCAAGATTCTGCTTCAACCAAAAGCACTGACGGACTTCTGACCTCATTTGATGCTAATTACCACCTCAGTGGTTCCCTTAACTGTCCCTGTTTGTGTTCAAATACATTGCTGCTTTCAAGAGCCAACTCCCAATTTATCTTCTTCCCACAAGACCTGCTTTAATTTTACCTTTTTAACAGCCTCCATACACTTTTTTTTTCTTTTCTGCTCACATTTACATAGAATAAAGTTATGTAGAATTGAGTTCTACGTAACTCAATGCTTCATGTTTTATCCATCCCACTTAAATGTAAGGAACATTATATAGTGTTTCCTTTTATCCATCTAAATAATACAGTTATTTGCATTGTAGTTACTTAATACATACTGTTTAATTATGTATTTTTTTTCTAGAGATAATTTTTACTCTTCAGTATTGATTTTCTTTGCCTTGAGCTGAAATGGATTAAAGGTAAAATCAAATAATTGTAAATTTCAGCTTGTTGAATAAGGTTAACCATAAACGGATCATGATTATTTTTAGCTACTCTGGCTCTACTGTCTGATGTCCCAGTGTGTTTCCCTAAACTCTTGCATTTTCAACGGCAGTTTGTGTCAGTGCACAAGATTTAAATGCTATATCAAAATAACAGCAAATGAAAAATAAGTGTAGTTGGCTTTGCAAATAGTTTTGTTACCATGTTTCTTTAAATTGAAGTAATTGTTAAATTTAGGACAGCAGATGAGCTAAATATAAAATGAAAAGCAATATGCTGGCTAGTGGAGTTGTGCAAGGAGGCAGCAGTATTCACTATGGCTCATTCAAACCAAATCACTTGATGCTCAGTCTCATAAGAAAATGGAGACAGTGATCTAGGGAGTGCGGTTAAAGTGGCTGCTGCTGTGTGGGGAGTGCAGTTCTGGAACTTTAAAAGCCCATTGACTACAACTAGTACATGTTCAAACACATTGGTTGAATAAATAATTGAATGAAAATGAATAAATAAATGATCTTTGTAGGTTTTGTTTCTCAGAGTGTCAACTGTGTCAGAGAAAATGGGCAAACATCTGCAATAAGACAAGCTTAATATTGAAAACCACATTTTAAAACACTAGCAGGCAGGTCAAAGCACATTGAACAACAATAAGAATAAATGTGCACGTAGCACCTTTTCTGTCATCATGTAATCTCTGTGCAACATATAAATATGACTATCTGCTCTCCCTTGAGAAAAAAAATAACCAGTAATTTCCTAATGCAGAAATCAATTTTGTTCTCCTGCCCTTTTCTGCCTTTTCTTTCACATTCCAAAAATTTCACTTAAAAGATCATTTGTATATAAAAAATGAAATCAGTATGTTAAAGAGATAATCTGCACTTCCATGTTCATTGCAGCACTATTCCGAGCAGCCAAGATAGGGAAACAATCTGAGTGTCCATCAGTGGATGAATGGATAAAGTAAGTGTGCCATATATACACAAGGGAATACTATTCAGTCTTTAAAAATAAGGAAATCCTGTCATTTGCAACAACATAGATGAATCTGGAGGAAATTACATTAAGTGAAATAAACCAGGCACACAAAGACAAATACACAGCATGATCTCACTTAAATGTGGAGTCTTAAACAGTAGACTTCATAAAAGCAGAGGGTACACTGGTTGTCCCAGGGGCTGGGAAAATGTTGGTCAACAATATAAAATTTCAGTCAGGTAGCAGAAATAAGTTCAAGAGATCTAGCCTGGTGACTATACTTAATTTTTGAAAATTGTTAAGAGAGTAGATTTGAAATATTCTCAGCACCAAAAAATGATAAATATGTGAGATCATAATATGTTAACTAGCTCAATTTAGCCATTCCACATTGTATACATATTGATTTCAAAACAATGTGTATATAATAAATATGTACAGGTTTTTAAAATTTCCACTTTTATTTTAGATTCAGGGCATATACATGCAAGCTTATTACAAGGGTATATTGCATGATGTGGAGGTTTGGTCTTCTGTTGATCTTGTCACTCAGTGAACATACTACCCAATAGAAAGTTTTTCAGCCCTTGTCCCCATCTCTCCCTACTTTCCTCTTTACTTCCCTCCTTTTAAAGTCCCCAGTGTCTATTGTTCCCATCATTCTGGCTGTGTGTACCCAAGATTCAGCTCCCACTTACAAGTGAGAAATGGGGTACTTGGTTTTGCATTTCTGTGTTAATTTGCTTAGGCTAATGGCCTCCATCTGCATCCATGTTGTTGCAAAGGGCATGATTTTATTCTTTTTTATGGCTGCATTGTATTTCATAGTGTACATGTGCCATATTTTCTTTGTTCACTCTATCATTGATGGGCATCTAGATTGATTCCATGTCTTTTCTATTGATTCCATGTCTTTGGTGTGATGAACACCTAAGTGCATGTGTCTTTTTGGTAGAATGATTTATTTTTCCTTTGGGTATCTACCCAGTAATGGGATTCCTGGGTCGAATAGCAGCTCTATTTTTAGTTATTTAAGAAATCTTCAAACTGATTTTCACAGTGGCTGAAGTTATTTACAGTCCCACCAGCAGCATAAAAGCATTCCTCTTTCTCCATAGCCTCACCAGCATGTGTTACTTTTTGACTTTTTATTAATAGCTGTACCAAAGATGTGAAATGGCATCTCATTGTGGTTCTGATTTGTATTTCCCTAATGATTAGTGATGCTGGGCATTTTTTACATGTTTGTTAGCTGCTTGTATGTCTTCTTTTAAGAAGTGTCTGTTCATGTCCTTTGCCCACTTTTGAATGGAGTTATTTGTTTTCTTCTTGTTGATTTTTTAAAGTTCCTTATAGATTCTGGGTATTAGCCCTTTGTTGGATTCATGGTTTATGAATATTTTCTCCCATTCTGTAGGTTGTCTGTTTAATCTGTTGATAGTTTCTTCTGTGAAGAAGCTCTTTACTTTAATTGGATCCCACTTGCCAATTTTTTTTTGTTGTTGCAATTGCTTTTGAGGACCTGCTCATAACTTATTTGTCAAGGTTGATGTTCAGAAGAATATTTCCTAGGTTTTCTTCTAGTATTTTTAGAGTTTGAAGTCTTACATTTAAGTCTTTAATTGATCTGGAGTGAATTTTCATATATATACAGTGGTAGGTCGGGGTCCAGTTTTGTTCTTTTGCATAGGGATAGTCAGTTTTCCCAGCACCATTTACTGAATAGTGAATCCTTTCTACATTGCTTATTTTTGTTTATCTTGTTGAACATCAGTTGACTGTAGATATGGTGCTTTATTTCTGAGTTCTTGATTCTTTCCATTGGTCTCTGTATCTATTTTTGGAATCAGCACCATGCTGTTTTGTTTAGCATAGCCTCGTAGTATAGTTTGAAGTTGGGTAATATGATGCCCCTGGTTTTGTTCTTTATGCTCAAGATTGCTTTGGCTATTCCATTGCTTTTTTGGTTCCAAATAAATTTTAAAATCGTTTTTTCTAATTATTTGAAAAATGACATTGGTGATTTGATAAGAATAGCATTTAATGTGTAGATTGCTTTGGGCAACATAAATATTTTAACAATGCTAATTTTTCCAATTCATGAACGTGGATTGTTTTTCCATTTGTTTGTGTTGTTTCTGATTTCTTTCAGCAGTGCTTTGTAGTTCTCTTTGTAGAGATCTTTCACCTCCTGAGTTAGCTGTCTTTCCAAGTATTTTATTATTTTTGTAGCTATTGTAAATGAGATTGTGTTCTTGATTTGACTTTCAGCTTGAATGTTTTGCATGTAAAAAATGCACTAATATTTGTAGTTTGATTTTGTATCTTGAAATTTTACTGAAGTCATTTCTCAGGTCTAGGAGCCTTTTGGTGGAGTTTTCGGGCATTCTATGTACAGAATCATTTCATCAGTGAAGACAGATAATTTGATTTCCTCTTTTCACTTTTGGATGTCTTTTATTTCTTTCTCTTGCCTGATTGCTCTGGCTAGGATTTCCAATAATATGTTGAATAGGAGTAGTGAGATTAGGCATTCTTGTCTTATTCCAGTTCTTAAGGAGATGTTATCAATTTTTGCCTGATCAGTATGAGGTTGGCTATAGGCATGTGACAGATGGCTCTTATTATTTTGAGGCATGTTTCTTTGATGCCTAGTTTGTTGAGTTTTTTTTTTTTTTTTTTTTTTTTTTTATCGTAAAGAGATGTTGGATGTTATGGAAAGCTTTTTAGTGTGTGTCTATTGAGATGATCATATGGTTCTATTTTTAGTTCTGTTTATGTGGTGAATTGCATTTATTGGTTTGCATATGTTGAACCAACCTTGCATTGCAGAAATAAAGCTCATTCAATAGTGGTGAATTAACTTTTTGATGTGCTGCTGGATTCAGTTTGCTAGTATTTTGTTGAGGATTTTCTTATCTATGTTCATTGGGGATATTGACCTGTAGTTTTCTTCTTTCATTGTGTCTTTGCTGGAGTTTGGAATCAAGATAATTCTAGTTTCATAGAATAGGTTAGGAATAAATTTCTCCTTCTCATTTTTTGGAATATTTTCAGTAGTTTTGGTACCAGCTATTTTTTGTATGTCTCATAGAATTTGGCTGGGAATCCATATGGTCCAGGGCTTTTTTTTTTTTTTTTTTCCTTGATTGGTAGGTTTTTCTGTTACTGCTTAAATTTTGGAACTTGTTATTGGTCTGTTCAGGGTTTCAATTTCTTCCTGATTCAATCTTGGGAAGTTGTATGTTTCCAGGAATTTACCCATTCTTCTCGATTTTCTCATTTGTGTGCATAGAAATGTTCACAGAAGTCTCTGAGAATATTTTGTATTTCTGTGGGATCATTTCCAATGTCATATTAATCATTTCTGGTTGTATTAATTTGGATCTTCTCTGATTTTTCTTTGTTACTCTTGTTAGCAGCCTATGGATCTTATTTATCCTTTCAGAAAAGCAATTTTTCATTTTTTATAAATCCTTTGTATGGTTTTTTGAATCTCAATTTCATTTAGTTTAGCTCTGATTTTAGCTATTTCGTTTCTTCTGCTAGCTTTGGGATTAGTTTGTTCTTGTTCCTTTAGGTGCAATATTACATCATTAATTTTAAGTATTTCTGACTTCCTGATGTAGACATTTAGTGCTATGAACTTTTCTCTTAACATTGCTTTTGCCATATCCCAGAGATTTTGGAATGTTATTTCTCTGTTTTCATTTGTTTCAAATTTTTTTAAATTTCTGCCTTAATTCAGTTATTTATCCAAAAGTCATTCAGGAGCAAGTTGTTTAATTTCTGTTGTTGTGTGGTTTTGAGAGATCCTCTTGGTATTAATTTCTATTTTGATTCCACTGTTGTCTGAGTATATGCTTGGTATAATTTTGACTTTTTTTAATTTATCAAGGTTGGCTTTATGGTTGAGCATGTGGTTTATCTTAGACTGTGTACTGTGTGCAAACAAGAATAATGTATATTTTGTAAGTGGTTGTTGGGTGGAGTATTCTGTATATGTCTATTAGGTCCAATTAGTCAAGTCAATTATTCCAGAATTTCTTTGTTAGTTTTCTGCCTTGGTGATCTGTGTAACTCTGTTGGTGGGGTGCTAATGTTCTCCACTATTATTGTCTGGCTGTCTCAGTCATTTTATAGGTCTAGAAGTACTTGTCTTATGGATTTGGGTGCTCCAATATTGGGTGCATATATTTAGGAAAGTTAAATTCTTCTTGTTGAATTGAACCCTTTACCATTATGTAACGACCTTCTTTGTCCCTTTATTTTTTTATACTGTTGTTAAAGTCTTATCTGATACAAGAATAGCAACCCCTGCTCTACTTTGTCTACTTTGTTTTCTGTTTGTGTAATTGATCTTTGAGCCTATGGGTGTCTTACATGTGAGACAGGTCTCTTGAAAACAGCACAAGTTTAGGCTTTGATTGTTATCCAAATTGCCACTCTGTGTCTATTAAGTGGGGCATTTACATTCAAGGCTAATATTGATATATGAGGTTTTGTTTCTGTTGTGGTGTTGTTAATTGGTTGCATTGTAGTCTCAATTGTGTTGTTTTATTAATAGGGTCTGTGGCATATGTACTTACGTTTATTTATTTATTTTTGGTAGCAGGTATTTTTCTTTTGTTTCCATGTTTAAAACTGCCTTAAGCTTCTCTTGTAAGGCTGGTCTCATGGTAGTAAATTCCCTTAGTGACTGCTTGCCTGGGAAATATTTTCTTTTTCCTTCACTTATAAAGCTTAGCTAGGCCAGATATGAAACTCTTGGTTAGAATTTATTTTCTATAAGAATGCTAAAAATAGGCCTCTATTCCCTTCTCACTTGTAAGGTTTCTGCTGAGAAACCCACTGTTACTCTAATGGGGTTCCCTTTTTACACTATGTAACCCTTTCTTTAGCTGCCTTTAAGCTTAATCCTTTTGTGTTGACCTTGGAAAAAGTGATGACTCTGTGCCTTAAATGTTTATCTTGTGGAGTAGCTTGCAGGGGTGCTCTGATTTTCTTGTATTTTCATGTTGACCTCTATTGTGAGATTGGGAAAATTTTCGTGGACTATATCTTCAAATATGTTTTCCAAGTTGCTTACTCTCTTTTTCTCTGTCAGGAATGCCAGTGAGGCACAGAGTTGATTGATTTACATATCCCATAACTTTCAGATGCTTTGTTCATTTTTTTAAATTGTTTTTTCTTTTTTTTTTGTCTGACTGGGTTGATTTAATGGACCAATCGTCGAGCTCTCATTTTTTTTTTCCTTCTGCTTGGTCTAATCTTTTGCAAGGGCTTCTAATTATGTTTTGGAATTTCTGTAGTTAAGTTTTCCATTCCAGAGGTTTACTTTGCTTTTTTCTTAATGTGGCCATGTCATCTTTTAAATGTTGAATCTTTTTTTCTGGGTTCATTAAATTGGCTTTCAACTTTCTCTTGGATCTTGTTGAACTTCCTTGTCATCTAGATTCTGAATTCTATTATTGTCATTTCAGACATTTCAATCTGGTTGGGATTCATTGTTATAGGGTGAGTGTGATCCTTTAAAGATAATGAAACACTCTGGCTTTTTGAATTACTGGAGTTCTTTTGAATTAGCTGATTTCTTATCTGAGGGAGCTGGTGTTTCTTTTTCTTTTTGAATTTACTGTTACTTAGATAGGTCTTTTTGTTTTTTATCTCGTATCTCTTGAGGGTTTGACTGTGTGAATATTGTTTATAGTCAACTAGTTTTGTTTCTGGGTATTTTCAGATGGTCATGTCTCTGTAAAGATTCCTAGGTTGTAGATAGGATCCTGTGGTGGGTTTCTGATGCTTTGTGTGTTGGAGGAACACATATTTGTTTGGTGGTATAATTAAGGCTTCAGTCCAGTATATAGCATGTAAGAGTAAGGGCTAGCAGATAGGATGTTACTCAATTGTGCACCCCTTTTGTTTTTCAGTGTGTATACAGCAGTGCTCTGAGGAGGGGAGGCAGGAGACTGAGAGATAAGTCCCTCTTAAGTCGTTTTCCAAGCCTTGGTGATGTCTCCTTCAACTAATGGCATTGAGCTCACATTCCCTTTGCTCCAAGAGGAGCTTTGGTGGGCTGCACTCCTTCCTATTTTATGTGCACTCACAGATGACGACAAAGTCACCAGGAGATCTTCAACTTGCCAGGTGTCCACTGGTCCCCTATGCTTGTGAGAGTCAGAGCAGGTTGTAAGGTTGTGTCTGTTAGTGGTCTGTTGATACAATGGGTCAGGGGCAGAGGATCCCTGGTCATGGCAGTATTACCATGGATATACGACTAAGAAGACAGCTGCAGTCTGGGGTTTTCAGCCCAGTCAACAACTGTGGTGCCTGCCTAACTCATGCTCCCGCAAGCCGGCAGGTTTTCGTCCATGTTTGCCCCAGGAACAGGCCCTACCATTTAGGCTTGTCCCAGGCCTTCTATGCCCAGATTGCTGAGCCATTCCAGATGTTCTGGGCCATAGAATTCCTTGGGGAAGGAACTGTGGCTGGCTGTTAGGCCACACTCTTTCCAGACCAGTTTTGTGGAGGGAGGGATGGCAAGTTCCTGCATTGGCACACAAACCTGCACCTCACTCCTGTCTCTTCTGAGAGTGGGGGCTCCTCTTTTGCTTGAGTTCTGGCCCCAGATCTCAACTTGATACCCGTGGGTGGTGTGCTGAATTCCTGAGGAGCTGGTACTGGGCCCACGGATTTGTCCTCTGGCTCCGGGGGGTTGAGCACTGGCTGTGCTGGAGGGGCCGAACTGCTCCTAGGCCAACAGCCAAACACTCAGGTCGTTTGGAGGGCAGGGGGCGCTGTGCTGTGGACACCGTCCTGTTAGAGTGGCCAGACAGGCACTCTTGGGAGGGGCCAACCAATGAGGGAACTTATTGATTGGATGCACCACAGTCCTGCAGCAATGGCAACTCTTCTGTCTTCTGGCCTGGCAGAGAGCAGAAGCTGCAGCCACTGAGTGAAAGATCAGAGGTCTATGGGGATAGGTGCCTTATGGGGGTGGTTTGTTGCAGCAGTACTGAGCACTGAAACCTTCTGGGTTCTGCAAAGGTTTGAGCTGTGCCTCTGCCTGATCTCCAGGTGGCTCCACGTGCCAGTTTAAATGTCTGTGGGGGTTGTGGGAATGCCACTAATTAAGATCCCAAAGGTCTGCAGTGAGAGTGTTGTGCCACAGAGTTCCTTCATTTAGCCCTTCCTTAGGTCCAGTTCAGGGCCAGAGGCCAGTCCTGGCACTTGGCATCTCTGAGCAGGCTTCCCAGTTTCTTCCTTCTTCAACCACAGTGTCTGCGTCACCTCCCTATTGATTTTCAGTGTTTTCTCTCGAAAGATCTGTTTGAAGTGTGATGACTTACTTTAAATTTTTGGTTCCTCTCAGTAGAAGAGGCATTTTCTGGCTATATCTAGTCAGCCCTCTTGCCCCTGCCAATGCACATGCAATTTTTATTTGTCAAATAAAATTAATTAATTAAAAAAATATGAATATACTTACAGCAGACTTTTAAATACAAGCACACAGCTAAATGCATCTTTATTTGAAAGCTTTCTTTAGCATAAAGCTAAACACTGATCTATTTTGTATCAAGCTGATATCTAAATGGAAACAAGTGTTTGAGGTCACAAAATGAAACTGAGTTTGTTAACTTACATTTCCAGACTTTATATATTTCTTTCCCTTTGCTTTCTCTTCCTTCCTTCCTTCCTTCCTTCCTTCCTTCCTTCCTTCCTTCCTTCCTTCCTTCCTTCCTTCCTTCCTTCCTTCCTTTCTTTTCTTTTGTTTCTTTCTTTCCCTCTCTCTCTTTCTCTCTCTCTCTCTCTCTTTTTCTTTTCTTTTCTTTTTTCTTTTTGAGGTGGAGTCTCACTTTGGACTGCACACGCTGGAGTGCAGTGGTGCCATCTCACCTCACTACAACTTCCACCTCCTGGATTCAAGCGATTCTCCTGCCTCAGCCTCCTGAGTAGGTGGGACTACAGGCATGCACCACCATGCCCAGCTAATTTTTTTATTTTTAGTTGAGACAGGGTTTCACCATGTTGCCTAGGCTGGTCTCGAATTCCTGGCCTCAGGTTATCCGCCTGCCTTGGTTTCCCAATGTGCTGGGATTACACGTTTGAGCCACTGCGCCCGGCCAGACTTTATATATTTCTTGAGCTCTATGAATAAAGTTCTGTCAGACACTATGGATTGATTTGAAAAGTAATATATTGAAACATCTTTCCTTAAAGAGAATGCCGTCTAAATTGGGAAAGAGCACACATACATGATAATAATTAAACATGTATGTGTGATCAAAATTATAATAGAAGCCAGTGAATAAATTCCATATAAGTGAAATGAATAACAGAAAGGCACAATTGCAGCTGATTTGTAAGAAGGATGACATTTTGTAGACAATTCATAGAAGGCTTTTGCCTTTCAGAGTAAAAATACTCCCTGAAAACAAGAACTGTAAGTTAGTCTCCTTTAAACACTACTTTGGCATATAAATAACAATATCAGCTGCAGTTTCTCTGAATGAAAAAGGGCTTGTATATGACGCATATAACAACAATAGCATGATGGCAAAAATAATCATTCCTACTGACATGTCATGAAGTCCACCCTTGGTCAGAAGCACAAATGTCAATGTAATTTTTATGTCGAACAAGCACAACTCGGAATGTAATGCAAAAAACTTTATATTAGTTTCCTTTCTGCCTTTAAAGTTGTCTCTGGGCCAACTCTTTCTCTGTCCTTGACAGGCCTCGTGGCATTTTCTTAATAATAATAAATGTAAAATGTCTTACAGTGAAGTTAAATCACAAAACACAGGCTCAGTTCAGTAATTAGCAAGATCAATACCAGGTGTTATACTCAAAACTCAAAATTCTTTACAATTTGGACTCCTCTCCTTCCTCTGTAGCAGATGGGAAGTCTCATATCAGGGCAGGAGAGCTGGTTTCTCTTCTCTTAACCCATCTAAGGCTTCTATGCTCCTCTCACCAGCTTGTTCATCATAGTAATTTCTGACCACTCAGAGCTGGTGTTTGGGGAGGGAAGAGATTAAAGAGGTCAGAAAATGTCCTACTGGATTAACACTGAAATGAATTGCTGTTGGTGCTTTCTGAACACTGAAGATATTTCCAGCAATAATTTTCTGTGTCTATCTTCCAGGCATGTTTATGGCTTCTTTGGATAATTCCCCTCCTTCTTAGAATTTTTCCCTGGAAGTTCATTTGGAAAGGTCAAATGCTTCTCCATTTTGGCCTAATAACTTACTGCCTTCTCTGCTTCTAGGAATCTAGTCATACCTCTAGCCTCTCTAGTTTTTCTTTCCAGCTTTTTTTTTCTCTAATTAGCCTTCTTGGATAGTACTTAGGGAAAACCATGTGAATCCTTTTTCAGACAAGGATTGTGGGAAGTGGTTAAGAACTATATGTTGAACACTTGTGTCAGTCCATTCAGGATAACAAAATATCTTAGACTGGGTAATTTATATAGAGTAGAAATTTATTGCTCATGGTTCTGGAGGCTATGAAGTCCAAGATCAAAGCATCAGTGCATACAGTGCCTGGTGAGGGTTCACTTTGTTCAAAGATAGTAACTTCTTGCTGCCTTCTCACATGGCACAGGGGCGAAAAAGCTTCCTCAGACTTCTTAGTTAATGACACTAATCCCTCCCAAAGTCTCCACCTTCCACAACCTTCCAGCCTTCCAACATGACTGTACTGAAGATTGTTTCAACCTAAGAATTTTGGGGGCTAGTGGGATGCTGAGGACACACTTAGACCAAAACAACCTCTGTTGGAAAAATTTCACTTGATCTAATCCTTCTTGTGGAGGGATTATCTTTGAGCCATAGCTGATATTTAACATTTTAACATCTTTTTGCATCAGTGTAGTAAGCTAAGAGAGTAAGCTATGTAATTTTGATCCAATTAGTTAACTTCCAAACTCCAGCCTTCTACTCTTTTTGTTTGGAAGATTAATGACAATATTTATGTATAGCACTTAGAACATGGCCTGTTTCATAGTAAGTGACCAATACATGGGAGCTATTGTTATTTATTATTTGTAGAAACACTATATTTGAGATGAAGAAAAATATGCATTTTTATGTATACCCTCTGAAGATGTGTCATTCTTGTAATTGTTACTATACCTTAAGATATTAAAATAACATATACCCTAAGATTTTAAAATAAGATAACATGTCTAGTAACTTGAGTATTTGCTGAAATGTTTGTTTTCTCTTGTACAAGATTTGAATGCCTTCAATGTTTTATTCAATACCTTAGTATATATTTTCCTCTCTCTTTTCTAACTGCTCACTGTATCTGAAGGAGAAAAGGAAGGGGCTTTATTAAAATGCTCTGATGTATATGTCCTTTCCTAACATTGCTTTTTACAGGAAAAATATCTTTTGGTGATAGAAACAGAGTGGTGTGAATAGGGCAACAGTAAATCTGTCCCAAAGCCACTTTCCAACTGTAAATCATCATTACAGGGGATTGGCTTTCTGCTCATGGTGACACTTTACCCAGAGAAGTGACCAGAAGGATTGGAAGCGATTTCTACAATATCAGCCTCTGGCGTGATTCATTTCTGCCCTCATCTCAGCAAGTGGAAGCTTAGTTTCTGATAATGAGGATCCAAAGATGGCAGCCTCACTACAATGAAATCTCCAGATATTGCTATATCTCCTACACTGTTAGGTTCCATTAGATAAAATATATTTTGAAGCAATTATTTAGTTTTCATCAATATTGCCTTAAATGAAATCTGTTTTTCATTGTTAGCTTACAGGTCTGATAGCCATAAAACATAAAAAAATCCTTAATTCTTTAAATTACTAAGAATTCACAAAAATACATTTAAGTAACTTATACACTTATTTTTTATAGTGAGATGAATTATTTTAAACTAAAATTGCTATAAAATATCGGTTGAATATCAATAATTTTTATTTTAATTTAAACTTTTTATTATAAAATAAAATACAGATCTGGAAAACCAAAACAAACAAATGTGCAGCTTAATGACTTAATTTAAGTGACCACCTGTTTACCAAGACCCAGGTCAATAATGAACAATTTCTTCAGCCTTTCTCCCTGTGTGTAACTTATCCTTATTTCACCACCTACCTCTTCCAGAAGTAACCACTACCCTGACTTTTACAGCAATTGCTTCCTTGAATTTTTAAATAGTCTTATCATTTAAGTGCATGTTCCAAGAGGGTATAGTTTAGTCTTTTCCAGTTTTACATTTGATGATTTAAAATTTTCTGTTAATCTACAATTTACCTTCTCTCACTTTCTTTTCCTTGTCATTTATTTTCTGAAGTACACAAAGCTTTTCTTTGCAGAATTTCAAAGTCTGATGTTGCTGATTATAAACTCTAGATGATTCAACCTGTCTTCTATATTTTCTAAAATTTTACAGCTGAATCCAGGGGATTTAGCAGAATCAGGTACTAACCCTCTGACAAGATTTTAGGTGTCCTTTTTTAGTAGAGCAAAGTGTCTGGATGTTTCTTTTTCTGTGATTTGAATAGCTGTTAATATTCAATGCCTAGATTAATTAACTTGTGGGGTTGCAAAATTTGATTATATTCAAATTCCATAATTTCTTTTTCTTTATTAGCTACAATACTTCTAAAAGGAGATGGTTTCTCTCATTTGCTGTTTGGCTACCTAGTGCTTCAGTTTATATAAAAAAAAGCAGAATAATTTCTTAATTTTTAAAATCAATGATTAAGAAAATTAGATTCTTATTATCCTCCAAATGTAACAATTTCTTTTTTTCTAATACTTAGTATTAGCAATTCGTAGTTTTAAATATTTGGATGAGTTTCACCCAGTTGTAATTATTATCACCATTGAAGCTCAAATTGTTCCACCTTGGGCAGGTGGGAGACTTTTCAGTTTCACTATGGAGTTATGTTGATACCACTCTAATAGATTTTTGATAGTTCCTTTGCAATCTGGTATGACAGAATGCTCCAGTTTTATGGAACTGTAACTGCCGTTTTCTCACCAGCTCTGAGTTCTTTTAGTGTAAAAGGGTACTTCAAGACCACAGTACGCAGCCACTAGTGTTACTCTTCACAGTTTGTTTTTTGTTTCTAAACATTTTTAGTGGGCAGAGAGAGGATATGTGGGTGTGTCTGTCTGTTTGCGACACATGGGTTCATATAGCTACTTCTAATTCAAATTCACCACTCTAGAGTTTTTTGAATTTAATCACTTTTTAATTACATTTATATTTCCTTTCTGCCATGCCAAAAAGCCTGGTTCTTAAACATATAGGGGATGATAGAATGTTTCATTATACACACACAACAGTATCAAAATAACAATACTAATACTACTGTTACTAGTGTGTAATTGAAAGCACATAGAAAATTTCTTGCATATGCTCTTATTATCACTTCCATCTTTTATAATTATAGTTGTTTTTAGCATAAAATTTACTAGAATTTTTTTCTAGTACACAGATAATAACACACAAGCTTGCATGCAACAGTGTTCCCCAATCGACACACTCTAGTTGATATTTTAAAAATAATATAAATGAAAAATGTAGAGCACAATTATTTTTACGCTTCGACTCAGTAACATTTCAAAAATCAACCAGGTACCTTTCCTTTCCAAAAGCTCTCACAACAAATTTATGAGAAATGTTTTTGTTCATGTTGAAAACTTAAACAAAAGGAACCATATGAGTATTTCATTTACTTTTTTACTCTTTGCATTAAATATATACAGACAGGATGTCCTATGTGTCATTTTTGAATGACACCATATATTTATAAAAACAGACAAACAATGAGATGCGTGAGTGCCTTAAAAACTTGTTACTGAGAGCATAGATGAATAAACATCGCCTTACGTGTCTTTTCTTTTGATTTTTGAGCCTAGTGTATTTGTTAAGTAGAGACAGCTTCCATTTGACATTCTGCAGTTTTTCTTAAAAGCCATCATCAACTCCTATTAGTTGTAGTAGGCTTGTAATAAATGCATATCTCAGACAATTGCCTTACTTTCAAAAAGTATAGCAGTTGTAAATGGGTTCTACCTGGTGATCCTATCTAGTGAATATCATCTTATAGTTGTGCCTGTAATACAGAAAAAGAAATTAGATTTTGATATCCCTTTCTATCCTAAAGTATTCCTAAGTGGGTAGGATAATATTATAAATCAGAAAGTTTTCTTTACAATGCCCGGATGTTACCCATACATTTTGTGTGTTTTTTCTCTGTGTTAAAAGACTCCATTTTTAAAGAAGCTGCTCCACTTTACTAGTATTGCCTGTAATGTATTTTCATGTTTACAAATTACGGCCAGCATAGATTACACTAAATGTTTCCTCTTTGATGACAACTGATAATTAAAAAGACCCTTATCACTTCTAAAGAAAAAGTGTTTTCTCTAACTTGGAGAAGTTTGAGACGTCAGTAAGATAAGAATAACTGAGTTTGCACACTACTTTATTTAAATTGAAATGGGCGAAAAGTGAACACTTTTTGCTCATTTTTGCCCAAAATGTGCAAACTACTTTTTATTTTCATTTCATATTGCCACTGCCTGAAGAGTCCCACAGTCTCCTTAATAAGATCACACTCTTTCCTATACTCTTTTTCAACAAGGTAATTTTGATGCCTGGCCAGCAATTTGAAAGTTGACTTCTGCACTTGAGGGCTGATTTCTGAGATCCTAATGTGTCTCAAGGTTTAGCTCATTGTAGATGAAGCCATTTCCTCAAACATGGGGATTACCCTGGAAAACTATGAGCTTTGGAGTCACAAGGACCTTAATTTAAATCTTGGCTCAAAGCCTCTCTAGGTGACCTGGGGCAAATTACCTTCCTTCCTGGTTCTCAGTTTCCTCATGTATAAAATAGACATAATAATATCATATGTATAGTGTGGTTCCTAGATTGAGAATTTAACATACTATGTATTTTGAGCATTTCATTCATAAATGTGCCCAATCCTTTGTCATATGTAAAAAAAAAAAAAAAAAAAAAAAAAAATCTGCTAAGGTAAATAAAGGAAATATATGTGATTCGAAAAATCTCCTTAGATGACTTCAATATTCTTCTACTACTCTTAAAGACTCAATACCTTAAAGGTTTCAGTAATTTTAGCCTCTTCATTAAGAAAAGTAAAGATGCCAGGAACTCATGACTAAACAACTATGCAAATCAATCTCTTGGATATAAGGCACCAAAAGACTAAGTTTAAATTAACTGTAATTCTCATGGGTATCTTATTTGTTTAAATTAATTAACACATTTATTTATTGCCTATATACATTTTATATATATTTAAAAATCTTAATAGGATTCATTTAAATGTCACCAATGCTTTTAAAAGGAAGCTGCACGATTCTTTTTTATAGACGAATATTTAAAAGTAAAGTATTTCTTATAAACAGAACTGATTTATTGTTTTCATTTAAGGAAATGCTTATACTAGAAAATGTAAACTTACAGAAATTGAGTTTTTTTTTTTTTTTTTTTTTTAAAGCAAAGATTCACTGGGTAGGAAGACTACACATTGACATTATGCTAATGAGAGACTTGAATCACTGACACCTGCGTTGCTTAGTGGGACACAATACCGATTCAAGGTCTCTGTCCTTTTGTTGATTTAAAATGTTATCCTTGAAATAGCAATGTTATAAATATTAATAAAAATACTAAGAGCTTGGCAAGTGGATTCTAAGAAGACTAATGACTTCCAGTTAAATATCAAGACATTATTCTAACAGACCTTTTACTAGGCAACAAAGATGGAACAACACTGTAAGCCCTTCATAAAGGTCTTGATAACCATTCAACTGAGACAACAATTACATCAACTAGTTATTTGACCTAAATAGACTGATTGATGTTCCTGAGTGAATTAATCAGCCTTTGGTTATCATCTCACAACACCAAAAACTAATCTGGCTAGTTACTTTGACTCCTTTAATTGGTTGTTTTTCTGGTTGGTGTGTGTATGCACATACACACACACACTTCCTAAAATATGTGAGAACCAATAACTCATATCAATTCACTCTCAGGCAGTCTGATGTATGTCAGCAAATATTAAAAAACATGACACTGGGAAAAAGTAACATACATAAAGATAGTTAGATTAAAATACCATTTCATTGTTCATTTATCAAAACTGTATTTACTATTGCTCATGGATGCAAATATATGTAAATAATAGAAAGGAGGCACATTAAGAGCACAAGACTTGTGCCAAAGAAATAGTGGAGTAGGTAGATGAGGAAAAACAAGAGTTCATGTTGTGGACAATTATGGTGGTGTGCTGTAAAATGTAGAGTGAGATCACAGTAATCCTATGTTAGAAACGAAAATCTAGATGTTTGTGATTTATTTTCGTGTTAGAGTATGGCGTTTTTCAAATTGATTTGAACCTATTTAGCATATAAAATGACACAATTTTCTTCTATTCTTCCTGTGTCAAGTTGAATGTTGAGAAAGTAGGATTGAAGAGAACATCACACTTCCGGTTCTTCCCCCCAAATCCTTTTAATATAAGCTGGCTCTCGGGCCGAATTATGCTACATATCCCGGTTAACCCAAATGTCTATGTTAGTGAGGAATGTTTTCTTACTTCATTAAAATTTGTGTTATAAATGCCTTCCACCACTAATGAATTTGTTGAAAGTTTTATAGTTAGGACATCAGCTTGGCTTCTTTATTAAAACAATAATTAATACAACATATTTTGCCTGGCAGACATACAATAGAAAAAACTATACCCTAATATTTTAGGAATGCATTAGAGAACCAGACACATAGAGAACTCTCAGTGTGATAGTTGGTAAATAGTTATTTTTGTGAGAACTTTCAAAGATGAATGCAAATCTGTGAAAGATTAACCATGTTCTGATTTGTTTCAAAATTAGGAAATCTCAACAGTCCAATTTGTCAATCTGACTTTCTCTATACTCACATTCTAAGCCATTGAGTGTTTATGTGACTACCTTAAACTCATTTTGTGTGTGATGTACATATTAATCTGTAGCTGTTTGTATGAAACACCAGCTTTCAAGGGCCATTTTTTTTTCTTCCTTTAACCCTGGTGTTTTGAGAACAGTACAAAAGAAGTGGAAAGAAACTGTAGCCTATTCATGTATATGCATTCATTTCACATAGAGGTCTTCCTTTGAGATTGATCAAATCAAGTAAGAGAAAATTCTCTGTAGTCAACAAAATACACAGTGCATGTCTCTGTTTCTTGTCAAGCACCTCAGATCTGCATGTGAAGATGACTTAAAACCCTATTAACAGACTTCCAGAAAGAAAGAAAACAGTATGAGTAAAAAAATTGTAAATAATTGCCCATTTCCATAGCAAAGTTCAAACTTCTTTCTTGAAATGGTGAACCAACTGAAATAATATTAGGAAATGTCCTTGTTTTGGGAATAATTAATGGCCCTGTACTTTATTCAGTATTTGCTATGTACAGTCATAGGAAAATAAAATGTTAAAAGGTCAAAGGCTAAAGTTGCAGTAAAATGTGTACAGCAGATTTACATGTGTTAAGTTTTTGTTTAGAGAAAGTGCTAATTTTTATTTCACATGTTATTTCTATTATGCAGAACAAAGAAAAAATACATTCTTTTTAATTCAGGAGCTCTAGTCCTTTTTTAAGGAAAAACTTTAAGCTATGTCAAACCTATTCAGATATCTTTTACTTAATATACTTAAGTGACTGTTAGTTTTACATTTCAAACTTTAAGGTGGGTAGGTATTAAAATAATGTTTATCACTAATGACCCATCAACAACAACAATAATCCATGATATGTTATGTGGAATTATTCCAAATTATTTAAATATAAACAGTATGCTAGAAAATATTGCACAATATAGGGAAAAAATAACATTATTGTTACCTCAACAGTTGATAATAGCAATTGACTAGTGAAATGGCTTGCCCAAACTATGCTTTTTTGAATGCCATTTCAGTAATATGGAAGTGTATATTCTAAGAAATATGGGAAAATGTATGAAATTGTTACATAAACTGCTTTGACTAAAGTAGACATTGTGATGAAGTATAATCTCCTCAAGTAAACAGTTATTATGTTAAGAATGGAGAAGTAATCACACAATTTAAGTGTTTTGCTTTGGCAGTTCCACTCATGTTTTCCAACCCTGTGTTTCCCTAAGGTGATGCATTCCTGCTGGTCTGCAGCTTACAGAAACAGGCAAGGGGCCAATACATACAGGAATCAAAATCTGCATAGAAAATATTGCATTTTTAGAAAGAAAGCAGCTAAACGCACCTAGGTCCAATTTTGTTACTTTGACTGAAAGGACCATCAATGGAAATTAAATTCAGATGAGACATATCAGTTGACTGAAAAGATTTCTGTGACATAAATCACACTCTGCAACAGATATCAGCCCAAGAACCACCTTTTGAAACATGAAAGGAGAAAAAATTATTTCAGAACCCACTGGTTAAATTTCCAAATAATTCTCTGGACGCTTGTGAAGCAGGCTAAGCATGTTTCTCCAAACCTCTATAGTGTTTTCTTGTCCTCAAGCCCTCAGTTCATAGTCTTTTAGCTCTACACTAGATGGATGTCAAAATTTATTCACACTAAAGTAGTTAAGGTAAAACTATGAGATAATATCTGTATTTTAAAATCTCCCTAAATATCTTATGCCTCCCCAAAAATATGTAGGAAAAAAAGTAAATGTGCATCCCAAATAATAGTTTTTCTTTCATTTCAGTAGTTACTGATTTTCTTTAGACTGTTTTTGGGAATTTCATCCAGAACTTGGCGTATATGTTGTAAAATGATCTTCAGTGGTGGTAAAAATTGAGTCTTAAGGGTAGAATTTGATTCTTGAGAGCAGAATTGAACTGGTTGAAGCTTTGTGATGTTCTTCTGACTTACGAGGAAAGAAAAAAGAATGGTGATGATTTTCTTTTGCAGCTTAGAAACTAGTCCTAAAGGCAGTTCCCAAAGAAGTTTCCAAAAACATTTTGAGTAATCGAAACATTTGTGGAACAAGCCTGTGGACTTCATGTGTGACTGCTTGTAGAACAAGATGATGTGCTTGTCTTAGAACTCTTTGGTGCTTTCAAATCTCTCTAACAGAAAATTTCCATTGCCCAGGTGTTGGTTTTATCACCTGGAAGATATGCTGGTTCTCTGTTTGTTAAACTGTCATTCACATATACCAGATGAGATTATATCTTTAACTTGTCAGGAAACTACTGAAGCATGTTATAGCTGCTTTACTGGTAAAGAAAGAATTCAGTTAACAAAGTATTTTTTAAAAACTTACTCATTTTTAGCCTGAAGTGAGATATCTTGAATTCAAATTTCAATTCTATCCACTTCTGGGCAATTTACTTAAATGTTCTTGGCTTTATTTTCTTCATCTACAAAATGGGGATAATAATTATGACTACCTTTGAAGATTGTGCTGACAGAAAATTAAATCATATGAAATATTCAATCTTGGCATGTAAAAAGCATTTAATAAATATCAGATATGTTTGTTGCTTTTTTGGTGATACTTTGTAAATGACACAATTTAAAGCATTGTTCCTTCCACTTGGCTTTTAATTTTGGTAACATAATGCTTTTAGCTAAAAATGCATAAATTACATTCAGATTCGATAAAGGCTTCATGAAGAATTGAGAAATAAATTTGAGGCAGAATAGTAATTTCTATCAAGACTCTTATATGCCTGAGCCTGGCCTTTACTGAAACTCCTGCTATCATTTAATGTTTTGGTTATTGCCCATCTGAGAATCTCTCATGTAACTGAGGGTCACTCCTTCAAATCAATATGAAGCACAATTCTAAAGCATTTTTTTCATATTTTTTCAGGTTTAGAAATAAGTATCAATGTGAATTCTATCTTAAAAAGGGCTTTTGAAATATACTGATTTGTTAACAGAAATTTTTATTCATATTCTGATTTTAATTGGAAGAACTCAAAATATACCAAATTTTTATTTAAAAGATAAATTATATATTCATTAGATGTCATGAGTATTAAACATTTTTAAACTGTCACGTAAATTTGATATGAAATTGATAAATTAAGAAATGGAATATAAATATCTAAACTTACAAGTTAACCAAATAAGTTGTTTCATCAATTTAGGCTTCTAGGCTTAATGATGCCCAAGCTTTTCTGGTATATCTTGGCTTTTAAAAATGTAGATACAACCCAAATAGTTCCTGAAGGAATGTAAAGGGATTACATAGTCTTAAAATTTTTATTTTCTGATTTAGAAAGTACAAGGATATATTTTTTCCTGAATAAACATGACTGATTTAAAGGGTGGGAAGAGATGGTCGAAATTTGAAATAATTGTGTAATGAAAATATTTTTGAAAATTATCAGCAGAAGTAGCTTTTCTTGATAATTGCATGATGTAGTGATATCTGTGAATGATTACAAACACAGAATACAGGAATTTGTCTTAGCTTTGGTTTCCCAGAAAGTAGAGTCTGAAGCAGAGGACTTAACTGGTGCTACTCTAATGGGGTGTGGGGTGGGAGGTGATCCCAGGAAGAGAAGTAAGGGACCAGGAAGTGAACAGGAGAGGAGGGAGAGTTAAAATGATAATTCATTATTTAGTTAGCTACTCCCAAGTACAACTGACAGCTAGATCCCACAGCAATGTTCCCAATAATCCACAGAAGCTGTGTCTCAAGATAATTCATCAGAAGAAAAAAATGAATCGTTTGCGAACCTGCTTCCTTCTCTCATTGGTCAAAGGTTCACCCCAAGAGTGTAGGAGTTTATTCCTGGTTCCAAGGAGAGAAAATAAAAAGTTTATGAAAACAGTCTGGGATAAAGCATGGTCAGGATATGCATGTGTGAAATGGCTGGGTCAAGAGACAGATGAGGCATTAATTTCTGAATTATAAACATTCAGATGAAAAATTACCAACCATACTTGTGCAAACCAGGAATATCTTGTTAATTTTTTAAAATGTAATTTATATCACATTTTCTATGCCCAGTTTGAATTTTTTACATAAATATCATCTCTTCTAACCAGAATTATGCTTGGCTTTATGTAATAGAAACTCAACTGTAAAGGAGATTTATCATACACAACACAAAGTTTAAGGATAAGCATATGAGGACTAGACAGGCAACTCCTCTATGCCTCCAAGAACCAGGCACCTCTGTTCTCTGCTCCCATTTCGTACTGAAGACTATTCCAGGTCATTCCTCCTGACCAGTTTTTAGTCAAGAAAGACAAAGTAAAAGAATTAGTCCATGTGTTATGTATGTGTCCTGATAGACAAAACTGAGGTACATGAGATAACAAAGTATCTATTACATGAATCTATTATATATATAATTCTAAAATTATCGTGGTAAAATAAGCACTTTTAATCACACTGAAAGTGTATTTTACTGAAGAGTTTAGTTCAAATATTAGCACGTAAGGAGAAATTTCCTGCAATTTAAATCACTTTAAAATTTATTTAACATTCTACAATCAATCTACATAATTCACCAGATTAACAGAATAAAGGATAAAAAACACAATTATCTCAATATATGGATAAAATGCACTTGATGAAACCCAATACCCATTCTTAGTTTTAAAAATGTCAACAAACTAGAGGGAGATCTTTTATCTGATGAAAACTATCAATTTTATCAAAGATGCAGTTTCAACATCATACTTAAGAGTAAAATATTCAACATTTTCTCCATGAGTTTCAGAGCGGGGCAAGGATGTCCACTATTGCAATTTCTATTCAACATTTAACTGAGCATTTTAGCCATTGCAATAAGACAGAAAAGAGAAAAGTTATGAAAAATGACATAAAGTTGTCATGAATTTAAACTAACCCAATTGTGTACATATAAAATCAAAGGATATACACACTATTGAAGTTAAGTGAATTTTAGTAATTTTGCTAGAATCAAGGTCAATAAACAAAAATGTATGGAAATTTTTATAGACTAGCAAACACGTAATGAAATTTTAAAATGAAATTTACAATAGCACTGAAAAGCATTAAACTCTTAATGAATAAGTCTAATGAAAGCTGTGCAAGTTCTTTACATTGAAAACCTCAAAACATTGCTGAGAGAAATAAATAGAGAGCTGTATAATGTTCTAGAATTAGAGACTCAATATTGCAATGCTCTTATTTGAGCAAGATAGTGCAAATGCAATCAAACTCCCAGTAGGATTTTTGTGGAAATTGACGGGAAAATTGTACAATTTATGAGGAAATGCAAAGACTATAATAGTCAAGGCAATATTGAAGAAGAAAAAGCTATGGGAGTCACACTAGTATATATTAAGACTTTCTACGGAGCTACACTAATTACTACCATTTGGTATTTAAATAAGAGTAGAAAAATAAACAAATGGAATAAAATAAAGTGGTCATAAATAGATTGACAAATATACACATCTGTTTTACAACCAAGTTGCCACTGCAATTTAATGAGGAAAAAATGATTTTAAAATAAACAATACGAGGCTACAGTTCTATTCCTAGATATGTAACCAAGAAAAATAAAGAATAATACATAGCATATGACTGTGTTTATAACAACTTTAAGAACAAGCAAAACTAATCTATGATTACAAACCTTAGAGTGTCATTACATTTGGTGAGGGCAGGCCCTTTGACTACAGAGGAGCAGTAGGGAACTTTCTGGTGGTGGAAGTTTTCTATATTTTGATTGCATTTCGATTACATAGGGATGTAGTTTGTCAAACGTCATGGAACTGTGCCTGAAGATCTTAAGTTATACTTCATATAATTGTGCTGGATAAAATGGATACTCATATCAAAAATGAACCTCAATATTTGTTTCACACTACACACAAAATTAAGTTGAGAAGAGTCATACAAATAAAGATAAGGAGTTAAATAACTAAATTTCTGAAAGTAAACACAGAAAAATAGCTTCATGACCTTTAGGTCAGCCAGTATTTCCTGAACAGGACATAGAAAGTACTATTTACTTAAAAGAAAAAAAAAAAAAAAAGAAGTTGAGAAGTTAGATTTAATAAAAACAAAGAACTTTTGTTAATCAAATCCTCGAATGAGTAGAAAAAGAATGCACCAAAGGTAGAAAATATTTGTAATACTTGTATCTGAGTAAATACTCTTGCATAAGTCCAGAATATGTAACTCCTATGAGTAATAAGGAAAAAGAAAGATAGCCCAAAAGAAAGTGGTAAGAACTTCTAAATGGCCAGCAAATGTATAAAAAGTTGTTTGGCATAATTAGTTAAGAGATGTAAATTAAAACAAAAACATAATATGACTAGACTCACACTAGAGTGTATAAATTTTTTTTTAAAAAATCCCTGAAAATCCAAAGATTTGGCAAATGTGTAGAGCAACTGCTACTCTCATGATTGTCGTGGGAGGATAAATTGCTACAGCAATTTTGAGAAACTGTTTGCCAATATCTGCTTAAACTAAACATGTATATAAATTATTATCCAGTTATTTTATTCTTCAGTAATATAATACTGCAATGATTATCTTGGCATAAGTTTTTTTAGTACTCGGAAGATATTCTGTATTTATCTTCTGATTCTGGTTTTCTTTCTTCAAACCTATAAATGTTTGTAATAAGACTCCAACTAATCAATTTTGAAATGTACCCAATCCATAGGCTGAAGTAATGACTTCATGTTTACATATTTTAATTACATGAAATGAATCAAATATAATCTTTATTGTGTATGTTGCAAGGTGAGATGGGAATTCCCCAACCATATGTAACCCTCCTTAAAATAAAAACTCAACCACTGCCCAAAAGAGTCATGTAAAACATGTCAGTTTAAAATGATGACAGGAAAGTAAATTGATAATAACATTTTCTCCAAGTATTCAATTTATTCCTTGGCTTTTGAAATACAATTCAGATTGTACATTTGAAAGAAAAGAGTAAAATAGTTCAATAACAAAGCTAACTAAAATAAGTTTTTGTTAAAAGAAGGTAATACTTATTTTGTTTTTACAGGTTCAAGGAAAAGTCAGTGGAAGTCGTTATCCATGTCAACATTGAACCAAAAGGTAAAGAATTTTATAATACATTAACATTTCACCTGGAGATTATTTTTATTGATTCCTCTAAGGATATATAATTATTGTTCAGTAGCTTTTAATGAAAGAAATTGAATTGCAAAATTAAAGCGTTTATATATATATATATATATATATATATATATATATATATATATATATATATATATATACACACTTTAAGTTCTGGGATACATCTGCAGAACCTGCAGTTTTGTTACTTAGGTATAAATGTGCCATGGTGGTTTGCTGCACCCATTAACCTGTCATCTACATTAGGTATTTCTCCTAATGCTATCCCTCCCCTTGCTTGCCATCCACCAAGAGGCCTCGGTGTGTGTTGTTCCTCTCCCTGTGCCCATATGTTCTCATTGTTCAACTCTCACTAATGAGTGAGAACGTGTGGTACTTGGTTTTCTGTTCTTGTGCTAGTTTGCTGAGAATGATGGTTTCCAGCTTCATCCATGTCCCTGCAAAGGACATGAACTCATTATTTTTATGGCTGCCTAGTATTCGATGGTGTATATGTGCCACATTTTCTTTATCCAGTCTATCATTGATGGGCATTTGGGTTGGTTCCAAGTCTTTGATATTGTGAATAGTGCGGTAATAAATATACGTGTGCATGTGTCTTTATAGTGGAATGATTTATAATCCTTTGGGTACATACCCAGTAATGGGATTGCTGGGTCAAATGGTATTTCTGGTTCTAGATCCTTGAGGTATTGCCACACTGCCTTCCACAATGGTTGAACTAATTTACACTCCCCGCAGCAGTGTAGAAGCGTTCCTATTTCTCCACATCGTCTCCAGCAAAATGTGTTTCTTATTGACTGTCATATACCATAGACAGTGCCAGTCACAATTGAATTGCTAAAATTAAATGTAATTTTTATAAAAAATAAGATACAAATTAAGATGTAGATGAAAAGTTTGGAGAGGTTTTGGTATAATTCATACTTCCATTAGGTTCTCTACAGTAACTGTTTGGGAAACCAAAGGGTTTCTTCTTTCTTTATTCTCCCTTTCTATTCATCTTCCCCTCATGCCTTGTCCTTTCTCCATTTCCTCATCATTTTTGTAAGTCCAAGTAAGCAAAATTTCAGCCCTATGTCATGAAAATTGTCTGATGCAGCACTTTCCATTATTAAAATATATTTATAAACATTTAATACCATCAATTTATAGCAAATTCTCAAATAAGGAAGTGGTCCTATCTGATACTTTATTTGGATGTCAATTATCTGCAATCTTAAACAAGTTTTCATATATATGCAATATTGAAAATGTCAGTTTGTCTCCCAGGCCAGCCTACACAATCCTATTTAATTCATAGCATAATTTTCAAATCTTATTTTACAATAAAATTTGGAAAAATAAATGTGCTCTAACACTTCTAATAAAACAAAACAATAAAATACCAAAATACAATGATGATTTTTATTAAAAACATTGAAACTAGAGGAAATTAGATTTAATGGAGCAGAGATAAGATAAATCTACAATTTAATAAACTCTCCTAGCATTTGTCAAGTGCTCTGTGAGTATTTTACCTAGAATTCTTAGCCTTACAACACCTGTAAAGTAGCTATTATTCCCGTTGTGCAGGTAAGTACTCTGGATCTAACAAGTTTAAGTAATTTATCTAGGGCCAAAAAACTGAAAAAAAGAATCTGAGGATGGGCCTGGCATGGTGGCTCACGCATGTAATCCCGGCACTTTTGGAGGCTGAGGCAGGTGGATCACCTGAGGTCAGCAGTTTGAGACCAGCCTGGCCAACATGGTGAAATCCCACCTCTACTAAAAAAAAAATACGAAAGTTAGCTGGGTGTGTGGGCATGGCATGCACCTGTAATCCCAGTAACTTGGGAGGCTAAAAAATGGAAATTGCTTGAAGCCAAGAGGTGGAGGTTGCAGTGAGCTGAGATCCAGCCACTGCACTCCAACCTGAGAAACAGAGTGAAACTCCTATCAAAATAATAAAAAAAAGAATCTGAGGATGAATCTTCTTAACCTGAGTATAATTAACTCGAATTCTTTCTACCGTCCCATGCTATAAGGAGTCCAGGTACTTTCATTTCACTTTCAAAGATTTCACACTGAATATTTTTCACAGGTTTCCTGAATAGGAAGGAACACTTGAAATGACTCCTTTTCAAATGCATTACTTTAAAACTGAAAAAACTAGGCAGGGTGCGGTGGCTCATGCCTGTAATCCCAGCATTTTGGGAGGCCGAGGCAGGAGGATCACCTGAGGTCAGGAGTTCGAGATGACCCTGGCCAACATGGTGAAACCCCGTCTCTACTAAAAATTCAAAAAATTAGCCAGGCGTGGTTGCATGTACCTGTAATCCCAGCTACACAGGAGACTGAAGCAGGAGAATCGCTGGAACCCGGGAGGCAGAGGTTGCAGTGAACTGAGAGCATGCCACTGCACTCCAGCCTGGATGACAGAGCAAGACTCTGTCAAAACAAAAACAAAAACAAACAAACAACAACAAAAACAATAAAAACCTGAGAAAACTAAGGCTCTACTTACAGGCAAGGCCAATCCCAAATTCTGTTTCTTTAGATTCTGGTGACTGCCTTCCTATTTCTAAAGATAGTGACAAAATTAAAATTCTCATTATGTCTTGCCTAGATTATTGCAGTAGTTTCCTCACCTGTCTCTCTGGCTCCAGTTAATAATCCTGTATACTTCTATTTGAGTAAATTTATCAAATATAAATGCTTGAATAGATTCATAACTGAGTGGTTCTTAGGTTGGGACTAGGAGTGAATTCAGCAAAGGAGACTAGGAGATGTAATTATTAAGGTATTTAGTACATTATTAAGCATATTACAACTAACAAACCAAGTATAGATGATGAGTATCATGAAACAAAGATTATGTTTCATGCAGTTCTGTGCCCATTTGCTGTTTAAAATAAAACAAAAATTATTTGATTACTTGCATTTTCAGTAATTTTTCTTCATTACTATTCTAATTATTTTAACTTCTACTCTTTGAAATCTTCTTCCCAGCCAAGTTCTGAAAAAACTGAATAAAAAAGTGTCAGATGGAGGCCAAAACATCAACTTCCTTACTAATAAAATGCAAGTTGAAGGATGTAGCTTAGTATTAGGTAGATTTGCCATTTAGTTGGAGGCAGCCATAGACAGCCAAGGCCTCCAAACTTCCTAGCCTCACTAGTATTATAATTTCTCTAATACATGGTTTTTTCATCTCAAATTCCACATTTTTGTTTCTTTCTATGGACCATGTAGCAAAGGTTGCAACATTTATAGAATTCCATTAAATAGCATCCCACTTCCTTGCCAGCTTTCTGAAAAATTGAAATAATATAAAAGGATTACCAATAGAGGTTAGAATGTCAATTTTTTTTTATTATTACACTTTAAGTTCTAGGGTCCATGTGCATAACGTGCAGGTTTGTTACATATGTATACTTGTGCCATGTTGGCGTGCTGCACCCATCAACTTGTCAGCACCCATCAACTCGTCAGCACCCATCAACTCGTCATTTACATCAGGTATAACTCCCAATGCAATCCCTCCCCCCTCCCCCCTCCCCAGGATAGGCCCCAGTGTATGATGTTCCCCTTCCCGAGTCCAAGTGATCTCATTGTTCAGTTCCCACCTATGAGTGAGAACATGCGGTGTTTGGTTTTCTGTTCTTGTGATAGTTTGCTGAGAATGATGGTTTCCAGCTGCATCCATGTCCCTACAAAGGACATAAACTCATCCTTTTTTATGGCTGCATAGTATTCCATGGTGTATATGTGCCACATTTTCTTAATCCAGTCTGTCACTGATGGACATTTGGGTTGATTCCAAGTCTTTGCTATTGTGAATAGTGCCGCAATAAACATACGTATGCATGTGTCTTTAAAGCAGCATGATTTATAATCCTTTGGGTATATACCCAGTAATGGGATGGCTGGGTCATATGGTACATCAGAGAAATGCAAATCAAAAGCATAATGAGATACCATCTCACACCAGTTAGAATGGCAATCATTAAAATGTCAGAAAACAACAGGTGCTGGAGAGAATGTGGAAAAATAGGAACATTTTTACACTGTTGGTGGGATTGTAAACTAGTTCAACCATTATGGAAAACAGTATGGTGATTCCTCAAGGATCTAGAACTAGAAGAATGTCAGTTTTACTATTGACAAATGCTAAGTTGGAGGGCTTTCTTCCAGAACCAAATGGGCTTACTGAATATGCTCAAAAATTAGATTTACGAACTGTCCTAGTCTGCTTGTACTACTATAACATAATACCATAAAGTTATAATTTATAAAGAACAGAAGTTTATTCCTCACGGTTCTGAAGTCTGGAAAGTTGAAGACCAAGGCACTAGCATCTGATAAGGGTCTTCTTGCTGCTTCCTCAAATGGCAGAAGGACAAAAGGGACAAATGCTGTTTCCTTATATAGCAAAAGAGTAAGAGCAAATTAGCACAATGCTTTGTGGTTTCTTTTATAAGGGACTTAAATACTACTTATGAGGGAGGAGCCCTCATGATTTAACCACCTCTTAAAGACTCCACCTCTTAATATAAGCATACCTCACTTTGTTGCATTTTGTAGATATTGTGGGTTTTTTTGTTTTTTTTGTTTTGTTTGTTTGTTTTTTACAAATTAAAGGTTTGTGGCAACCCTGTATTGAGGAAGTTTGTCAGTACCATTTTTTCTAATGGCATATGCTCATTTTGTGTCTCTTTGTCACATTTGGGTAATTCTTGCAATATTTCAAATTTTTTCATTATTATGTTTCTTTTTTGGTGATCTGTGATTAGCAATCATTGATGTTACTATTGTAACTGTTTTGCACTCCAAGCACCTGCCTGTGTAATACAGTGAACTTAATCCATAAATTTTTGTGTTCTGACTGCTCTACCAACTGGATGTTTCCCCATTTCTCTTTCTGTCCCTGGCCTCCCTATTCCCTGAGATGCAACAATAATGAAATTAGGCCAATTAATAACCCTACAATGGCTTCTAAATGTTCAAGTGGAAAGAAGAATTGCACATGTCTCACTTTAAATAAAAAGCTAGAAATGATGAAGCTTAGTGAGAAAGACATGTCAGAAGCTAAGATAAGCTAGGCCTCTTGCTCCAGACAGCCAAATTTTGAATTCAAAGGAAAAGTTTTTGAAGGAAATTAAAAGTACTACTTTAAAGAACATAATACAAATGATAAGAAAGCAAAATAGCCTTATTGCTAACATGGAGAAAGTTTTAGTGGTCTGAATAGAAGATCAAACCAGTGAAAACATTCCTGTAAGCCAAAACCTAATCCAGAGCAAGGTCCTCTTCAATTCTGTGGAGGCTGAGAGACGTAAGGAAGCTGCAGAAGAAAAGTTTGAAGCTAGTAGAGGATGGTTTATAAGGTTTAAGGAAAGAAACTCTGTATGACATAAAAGTGCAGGATGAACCATCAAGTGCTGTTGCAGAAGTGACAGTGAGTTACTCAGAAGATCTAGCTAAGGTCATTGATGAATGTGGTCACACTAAACAATAGATTTTCAGTGTAGATGAACCAGTCTTCCACTGGAAGGAAATGCCTCTAGAACTTTCATAGCTAGAGAAGAGAAGTCAATGCCCAGCTTTAAAGCTTCAAAGGACAGGCATATGCTCTTGTTAAGGGCTAATGCAGCTGGTGAAGCCAATGCTTACTTGTCATTCTAAAAATTCTGTGACTTTTAAGTTATGTCAAATTGGCCATCTGTGCCCTATTAATAGAAAAACTAAGCCTAAATGACAGCACATTTGTTTATAGCATGGTTTGCTGAATATTTTAAGCCTGCTGTTGAGACATATACTGCTCAGAAAAAAACAAACACAAAAAAACCATTCCCTTCAAAATATTACTGTTTACTAACAATGCTCCTGGTCACTCAAGAGCTCCAATGGAGGTATACATGAAGATTGTTTTCTTTCCTCTATCTCATCATCTATTCTGCAGTCCATGGATCAAGGAGTAATTTTGACTTGAAAGTCCTGTTATTTAAGAAATAGGTTTATTATTACTATTATTGTTATTTTTGAGACAGTGTTTCACTCTTGTTGCCCAGGCTGGAGTGCAATGGTGCTATCTCAGCTTACTATACCCTCTGCCTCCTGGGTTCAAGCAATTCTGCCACAGCCTCCAAGTAGCTGGGATTACAGGCATGTGCTGCCACAGCTGGCTAATTATGTATTTTTAGTAGAGACAGAGTTTTGCCATGTTGGTCAGGCTGGTCTAGAACTCCTGACCTCAGGTGATCCACCTGCCTCAGCCTCCCAAAGTGGTGGGATTACAGGCATGAGCCACCACGCCTGGCCTAAGAAATACATTTTATAAGACTATAGCTTCCATTGATTGATAGGGATTCCTTGGATGGATCTGCCCAAAGTAAATTGAATCTTTCTGGAAAGGATTCGGCAGTCTAGATGCCATTAAGAACATTTATAATTTATGGCAGGAGGTCAAAATATCAGCATGAATGAAAGATTGGAAAAAGCTGATCGTAGCCCTCATGCATGGCTTTAAGGGGTTCAAATCTTCAGCAGAGGATATGACTATTTATACATTGAAAAACAAAAAGAGAATTGTGTGATTTGCTTCATTTAGATATTAGCTTTTTTGTGGTGGTGTGGAACCAAACCCACAATATCTTTGAGGCATGCCTATACTGTCACATTGGAAACAACTACATTTTGGAGGGAATATGTTCAAACCAGAGCACCAACAATCAGATGACCAGCAGTGCTGGACTTGGGCAGGCCCTCAGTTGGTGGAGGCAGGCAGAGAGCTGCCTTGGGAGAAAAGTGGAGAATAATTGCTTTTTGGGTAGTTCAGTCTCAAGAGGAAGAAAGGAGGGTCTGGCTATGAAAGTCCTGTTTTCTCTTCCCAAATTACATCCTCAACCAAGATGGAATGAATAAAAGTGTATTGGGAAACCAAGGTATATACCCATACAGAAAAAAGCATCAGGAATGGGGGAAAAGTGGTGCCTCAACTAACACTTAGGATTTTTTTTTAGAAAGTTGTATTATTGGTGCTAATTTACATTTAGCTGATTTTTTTTTTTTTTTTTGGGACAAAAAAGGAATCAATAGTAACGTCTTCTAGGGACAATCAGAACTCTTAGAAGAAAATTGTTATAAAAGCTACCTTTTAGTCTATATTTTTATATGCCAAAGAAACGAAATAAAATTTTACTAGTGTGTGTGTTAGAGGGGTATTTGGAAATTGAAGAGGGAGCTTGGCTGAAGGACAAAGCACGTGGCTTCAGCTTGATTCTGCTGAGGTGTATAAAAGGAAGTAGTGGAGGAGACACTGACTTAGAAAGTTCCCTGAATAACCAGGATGGAAGACTTGTGTTGCTGTACAGTGTGAAACGTTAGAGTATGGAGAGAAACATACAGTGTATCTCAATGCTCACAAGTTGAGTGTTCTTACAGTGGAGTGAATTGCCCAGCATCGGGCGTGGGACAAGCAAGCTCACCTTACCACCACCTCTTCTCCTTTGATGTGATGCGCAACAGTGTTATGCATCTGCTTTTGTTATTTTTACCCCTGAAGAATCAAGTAGATAAGTGAATTCTAATGTATCCCAACAGATAAATAGCAATCCTGTCTAATCCTTGCCCTTACCACACTTAGAATCATCCTTCCAATGCCCAGTAGTTCTAGACTGACAGCAACTCTTCTAGGCAATCTGAGTCAATAGTCCCTAAGTGGCAGGCACTCTGGAAGGGAGTCCCCAGTACGTGAATTGTGGGATGAAGGACACACAGAAATTATTTTTTAGAATCCCACTAAAAAGGAAGTTCAAGTATATATACCATCTCCCTCTAGATATGTTAACTAATTTTTTAATGATGTTATCTGATAACAATGTACACAGAGCAGCAGAGCCTTGGGTTTGTTGTTTAAATATCTTTGATGCTGTGTCATAACAAATTAATTTCTAAATGTTGCCAATTTGGCAGACAAAGCTGATTATTTCCCGCAATCACTCTGCATATGTGCACACGATTATAATTAATGATCAGGGATGCCAGCCATACTTTAATAATGATCCTTCAGTGTTTAGGAGCCGAAGAGAGCAACTGGCATTTGTGCCTTCTATTGGGACAGAGGGGGGAGAAAGGAGGCAGTGAATCTGGATAGATCTATCAATGTCAGAGAATCAATAGTTTGCTGATTTCTGTTATAAATTTGAAGATTCTGAGGGAGTTATTGACAAAACTGCTGCTGTGAATATTAACAGAGTGTTTATGTAGCCTTCACTGAAGCAGTGCAAGTTCTGATTAGAATGGAATTGGTCTTTTGGCAACTTTGCAATTTGTGCTTCCTCAACATACCAGCGAGCCATACAAGGACTGTAAGAAGATTAGTGATATATATTAGAAGAATTATGTGAGCACAAAATGTCAAGATATCAAAGGTGTTTCATCATAAGAAAATGAGATTTATCAACTCTCACTGGCCGACATTTACACATTTTTATAGACTATTTTTTTCCATTTCTTCTTAAAAATGTGACCAACAGGTGAATGTTCTTAAGTATATGATAGCATCAAAGATTAAAAATAAGCATCATAAGAAAATGAGATTTATCAACTCTCACTGGCCGACATTTACACATTTTTATAGACTATTTTTTTCCATTTCTTCTTAAAAATGTGACCAACAGGTGAATGTTCTTAAGTATATGATAGCATCAAAGATTAAAAATAAGAGGGAGAGGGAGAAAGGAAAGGGGGTGAAAGAAAATATAAGTCTTTATAGAGAGTATTTCAATAAAATTATCAAAAATCCTAGAATTCCAAAGTAAAGATCAAAATGACTCTGTATTTAATTAAAGAATTCATCTTGAAGTATTTTAGATTTTCTAACACTCCTGTAACATTAAGAGTTTGATTCACTTACTATTTAGGACCATTTCCTGCACAAATTAAACATATAGTCCGGTAGACCATTTAAAGATGCTGCTTACTAGAATTCTCCAATGCTTTGGATGACCTTAATTTTTCTTCTACCATGTCTGATAGTACTATAGTATATCATTCCAAAACAAATTACCTTCTCAATGAAAGAACTGAGATGATTGTATTCTAAATAGGGCTAGCCAGAAGTACTATCTTCAATAGTACTGCTTACTAGATGCTGCTTACTAGAATTCTCCAATGCTTTGGATGACCTTAATTTTTCTTCTACCATGTCTGATAGTACTATAGTATATCATTCCAAAACAAATTACCTTCTCAATGAAAGAACTGAGATGATTGTATTCTAAATAGGGCTAGCCAGAAGTACTATCTTCAATAGCTCAAGAAAACCTTTTGTATCAGTAGAAAAAATGCAAGGAACTGACTTCGGATGTCATGACACCACTTTTAAAGCATCGCAAGAACCAGAAAGCCCTAATTTCTTAACCATGACTTGAATATTACTTTCCTTTAATTATTAATAAGTGGATTCTTAAATTAGAGAAGTTATCTTTTATCGTGTTTGTGTGTTTGTGTGTGTGTGTGTGTTTGTTTTTGGTGTGGAAAGACTTTGGTGTGTGTTTGATCTTCCAGGTTGATGAGGAAGTCAAAGTTAGAGACACTTTCCTGTCACTCATAGTTAAATTGAATAAATACATAGAGGTAGACAGGAGGAAAAAGTTAACTTGAGGATAACCACAATAACTATGTATCCCTTGAGGACTCTGCTGGCTCCTAAGGCAAGAAAAGCATCTTTCTAGAGTTCATCAATGACTTTTTTAAGGCGTTCTTTACTCTTGGGAAACAGAGATAGAAAGATGTAGATGACATCAGGAGCCTCTGAACAGGATTTTATGAGGCTCAAACTTTTTGAACTTTAAAAAACTTATCTTGTTATTTATTTGGTCAATTTTAATAAAGAATGACCTATTTTATTGAAGAATAATTCATTTAAAATATATAATGTGATAAATTTTGGCAAATGTATGATGAAATTCTAGAAAATGCAAATTAGTATATTGGAAACCAAAAGGAGACCTGTTGCCAGCCTCAGAGGCAGAAGGTAAAATGGACTATGATGGATAAAAATGGAAATGCTTTCTATCTTGACTGCGGCAATGGTTTTACAGGTGTAGTACTTTTTTTACCAAGAATTTTCTGAGGCTCTGTGTTTCTTATCGACTGTGTATATGTTTAGATCCTGTTTTTGTGTATGTGTTTTCTAGGATTTTTGCTTTCAGTTTTTTCTGCCTTTTTGAGTTGTAGACATTTTCAATTAAAAAACTCAAAAAGGGCTGTGGAGAAAGGGGAACACTTTGTTTTTATAGTGGTGTTTTTATACACTACTAGCAGGAATGTAAATTAGTTCAGCCAGTGTAGAAAGTGGTTTGAAGATTTCTCAAAGAACTTAAAACAGAACTACCATTTGACCTAACAATCCCATTATTGGATACATACCCAAAGGAATATAAATCATTCTATCATGAAGACACATGCGTGTGTATGTTTATTGCAGCACTATTCACAATAGCAAAAACAGAATCAACCTAAACGCCCATCAATAGTAGACTGGATGAAGAAAATGTAGTATTACACACCAAAGAATACTATGCAGCCATAAAAAGAACAAGATAATGTCCTTGCAGCATTGGATGGAGCTGGAGGCCATTATCTTAAGCAAACTAATGCAGAAATAGGAAAAAAAAAAAACACTGCATGTTCTCACTTATAAGTGGGAGCGAAACATTGAGTTCACATGGACACAAAGAAGGAAAAATAGACAACAAGGCCTGCTTTGAGGGTAGAGGGTGGGAGGAGGGTGAGGATCAAAAAACTATCTATTGGGTACTGTTCTTATTACCTGGGTGATGCAATAGTCTGTATACCAAACCCCAACATGCAATGTATTCACAGAACAAACCGCATATGCATCTCTGAAACTAAAATTAAAAAAAAGTTCAGTCTAATCTCAATGGACTGGCATTTGCCATTCAAAAGATCCTCTCTGGAGTTAGATCCCAAAATGCTTCGAACAGTGAACAACATGTTAAATTGAGTTTTCAAATGACCCCCCCCCACACACACACACACAAAAGAAAAGCTCAAAGAATCAAGATGAGTATGATCTGGAAATTGTTTTAGAATGGGTTGACTGTATCAACTTTATTAAATTGACATTTACAGGAAGTTTAATGTAAATACTTTGCATAGTTAAAAAAGTAAAGACAACATAATGCAAAATAAGGCATATATAAAAATATTAAATATCTCATAAATGTGATTAGACTTGAATGCTTCTACTGGGATTGGTGATAAATGTCATTCTCATTGACATGGATATTTCTGCTTTGGAAATGAAGTAGAAGCAGTATTGTTTTAATTTTAAAGAGATACATAATTATCTTTACAACACACCTTGTACAATAACTTTGCCTAGTGTTGATAGTCATTGTCTTACTTTCTATCATTTTACGTTTTAATTTTAGTGCAATTTTTTCTTTGAAGAAAATTTTTATTTTATTGTAATTACCATACAGTGCTGTGCATATAGTGGCACTAAGCAAATTCTAACTACATTAATAGAGTAAAGTTAGTTTATTCTGAGCTGATGTTCAAATAGGAGCTCTAATTAACATTACAAGAGTCAATTTGGGGACATTTGGTCTCTGAAATTGCCATGTACAAAATTATGCTTTGAGGTCTTTGTTCTGTATTCTTACACTTGTATCAAATTAGATCTCAAATTTTTCATTCCCACTCAACAGATAGACTATTAATCCATTTTAGAAATGTTCCCCCTCAGGAGTATTTTAATTTTAATAATGTCATGGTGCAAAATCTAAAAACATGAAGGTCAGAAAAGAGAATTTTATGTGTCAATTAATCGATGGAAGAGGATTTGAGAGTACATCACAGGTTGTCTAATGCCTTGGTTTTTAAGTATGAAGCTGGCACAGGATGTGTGTTATACAGATATTAATGGCCAAGAAACCTTGACGAAAATTTCAACAGGGAACTGGTACCACATGAGACTATTTTTGTAAGAAGTATAGCATAGGATTTCAATCACATACAAGTTATATAAATTAAGTAGCAGCAAATATAACCAACCCATTCATTTTTCCTGCAATGTGTCTTAAGCCAAGTGCTTTTCAATGTCTGTATAGTAAATGACAGACTGGATTAAGAAAACGTGGCACACATACACCACGGAATACTATGCAGCCATAAAAAAGGATAAGTTCATGTCCTTTGTAGGGACATGGATGAAGCTGGAAACCATTCTCAGCAAACTATCTCAAGGACAAAAAAGCAAACACTGCATGTTCTCACTCATGGGTGGGAATTGAAAAATGAGAACACTCAGACACAGGAAGGGGAACATCACACACTGGGGCCTGTTGTTGGGTAGGAGGAGGTGGGAGGGATAGCATTAGGAGATAAACCTAATGTAAATGACAAGTTAATGGGTGCAGCACACCAACATGGCACATGTATACATATGTTACAAACCTGCACATTGTGCACATGTACCCTAGAACTTTAAGTATCATAAAAAAGAAATATATTTGAACACTATTTAGCAAGTATTCCTTGAACTTTGTATCACCTTAATCTTTGCTAGAAGAAATCTTTGCTAAAGAAACACAGCTCTTCCTTTATAAAATTTACAGTGGCAAAAACTAAAGAAACTTCAGTATTGAACTGTGTAAAATGTAAGAGAAATTAAAAGAAAGGACTGAAAAACTCATTTTGGAAGGTGAGGTTTCCTAAACTATGTTCAAAGGACAGGTATGTTTTTGCAATAATTTGAATCTTAGCAAAATGTCTGTGGAGGAGAAGGAGAGAATACTTTAGTGGAAATTACTGTTCTGTCTTTTTTTTCTGAAACCAGTCTAAAATGTACTATGAGTATTATTCAACAGGAGTGAGTAGTTTTTATTTATGGTCATTATTTTTGGTGGTGGTTCTAATTTCTGTAAGTATCTTGTTATGTAAAGTGTGCCCCAAGCACCACCGTCTTTGGCATTACCTGGGACCTTGTAAGAAATGCAGATTCTCAGGACCCAGTCCAGCCCTACTAGATCATAATCTTCATTTCAACAAGATCCTAGTTGATTCATGTACAGCAAAGTTTAAGAATTACTGTTCTAGATAAATTTCGATACATTCTAGAATCACTTGGGGAACTATTAAGATCCTGATACCCAAACCATATTCCATATTCATTATCCATTAATTCAAACTCTGATGAATGGATCAAACCTGGGCATTAGAATTGTTTTGTGTAAAGCTGCCCACGTAGTCCCAGTGTGCACCCAGGTTGAGCATCAGTGCATGAGCTTTTACCACCATGGCACTTAGAGCAGCAGCAGGTAGAATTTAGAGGCATTTGTCAATACTTTATAAATTCTGATTGTCTAAGTTGCTTTGTGAAGCTCACTGAGTGCACACAGAGTATTAGCATATCCTTTTAACATGTGTGTGAAAATTTAATTAGGAATCATTTGAGCAGCTGCTCTTGAGACTGGTTTTCCTTTCCCAGGATTTCTCTTCAGACAGGTTTGGCTGCATAAAATGTAAAACATTGAAGTTTTTTGGTTCCCTTAAGGATTATGCAGTAACAACAGTTGATCAAAGATAAACATGATGAAGTGAAATAGGATGTACTGTGAAAGAGTACTTTCTCCCTATACAAGAATTCATCTGAAATTCCCTTTTGCTTCGGCAACTTCCCTAATGAATAAAGATTTTTTATCTTTTAAAATAATTATTTCTTTTTATAATTCTTGAACCATAAATAGTAAAGTATTACTATTAATCATTCTTAGTGATAAAAATAATCATGTTTTCTAAAAACGATAAGCATTCAAGACAGTAAAATGTTACATGTTAGAAATTTAGGAAGATCAAAGAGAATCAATAAACAAATTTAATGTACCTTTTGTCCTTTCCTATAAAACTTACAAAAGACATACATAAAATACAAATTTTAAATAGAACTAACAGAATCAGGTCTCTGATTTCCTACATATTTCTGTTGCAAAATAATTTTATGGGATGTTTATCAGCTTTACTAACATGCAAACAAATTATACTTCAGTGACTTAAGTATTCATAGGTATACTTAAGTACTCTTAAGGCCAAAAGTGAAAAATAAGATAAACACACATTATCAAGTGTCCTAAAGTTATGTTTGGAGATAAGCCCAATGAATATAAAAATAGTTATTTCCTGGATAAGATTTTGATATTTTCTTCACCAAGTATCATTATTTGTATTTGTGATTGTATATGTATTTTAATTCTTTATTTTATAACAACTTAGACTGACAGAAATTAGAAAAAACAGCACTAAAGGAGTGGAACTCCCATAACAGTAAAGAACTCTGAAAAATGACTTCTAAATAAAAGCAATAAAACACTAGCAAAATTTGTCAAAATCAGCTTTTTCAGAATTCTCAGAATAAGCTAACTTTGCAAAACCCGAAGAGATTTTAATAATGAAGAGACCTTCATTATTAAAAAATGACTGAAACTTAGTACAAGGAGCTTCATGGTATTTCAATTTGCCTCGTTTTCATCCCTTTTGTAATAATTCAATGGTATCCTTGAAAACCAGCCGAGTAGCAGCCACCGGAAGGGGAAGGCCAGATCTGAAGTTCCTCAAGGTGCTCTATCCCTAGAGAATTGTATCTCTAGGGCATTTGGTGAAATAATCAGCAGCAATTTCCTAACACCATTGATGCAGAGGTGATGATACCGGTTGAGGCAAATGGTTGTGAAATATTTTTTTTTTCAAATTTGTAGAATACAATGTCAATAGGAGACTTTGGAAAGTTTCTACTTGTTTCTAAGAATCTAGAATACCAGGTGCATGCATAAACATTGCACAGGTGTAGGGCTGTGCACATGCTAACAAAAGACCTGAGAGAGCCCTAATGGTTCACCTCTGGCCATCCTTGGTACCTTGCAAGTGAAGGTCAAAAGTAAATTAATAGAGCATTGAAGCTGTGCCCCAATGCACATACAGACCTTTTGACAAAGGGAGGAAGACTTAGTGATTTAAGGTATTTAAGAAAATTTCTGTATAATCATTAGCTGAACATTAAGCTAACCAGAGACCTTCGTGACTGCACACAACAAGGAATACAAACTTTGCATACTTAGTTCAGGAAAGTCACCAAATAAACAAAAAACAATAGAAAACAAAGCAGATTAAAAATCATAGTAACAACAAATCCTGGAGAGGGGATCTCATTTCCAGAGTTGTTCATATTATATTGAAATTTTCAGTTGATAGTGACAGTAGACAGTCAAATATCTAGACAGAGAAGGGCAGGTCCCTGTTGAAAGCTTACCTCTAAGCCAAAGACAGTTTAAAGCCTGAAAGCCAAGCTACAAGTCAAATCCTGGGACCAGATTGAGAATATTTCTTCCCATTTGTCATGTTTTCCTCCGATTGATCCCCATCGTTCACCTATTTTACATATACCTTCCCTTTCCTAATTGGTTTTCTATACTGCCATGCCCACCTTTGAGTGGTGCCTTTGTGTTAGGCTTTCTTTGCATACTCACAAACAAATCAGCATGCATTCCCCTATACTGAACCCATAAAAGCCCAAGACTCAGTCACTCTGGGAGAGAAACCACCCTACTCCTGGTGGAGGACCTCCCTTGCATCCTCTCTTTGCTGAGAGCTGTTTGATTGTTGAATAAAATTATTCTCTGCCTTCTTCACTCTTTGTCAGTGTATCCTCATTCTTCTTGGACATGGGACAAGAGCTCTCATCTCACCAAATGTGGAAACAGAGAAGGTTGTAATATCTTGGCCCCCCTGCCATTTGCCAGGGGATGGCAGCTGCACCAAATGACAGAAATGGCAGTGGGGCTAAGCCAGCCCTGAAGCCATGGGCTGAGGCAGTGCAAGTGTGTTGCCACCTAGTTGTCTCCAGCTGGCAAAAGTGATCAGGAAAGATCCTGTGTTGTAATTTCCAAAAAAAGTTGTGAGATGCATAAAGATATAGGAAAGTAAGGCCCATATACAGGAAAAAGTATTCAAGAAAAGGTGTTCCTGAGAGAACTTAGATGTTGGATTTCTAAGTTGTATTATTTTTCTTTTGATGCCATATCAAGTTACCAAAAACTAGTAGCTGAAAACAATATAAACTTATTATTCTACAGTTTTGCAGCTCAGAATTTCAGCAGGATCACTGGGCTAAAATCTAGGAGTCAGCAGGACTGACTTCGTTTTTGGAATTTCTAGGGCGTGATTTATTTCCTTGCCTTTTCCTGCTTCTAAAGACGCCCTATGTGTTTCTTAGATCGTTGTCTTATTATTCCCTCTTCAAAGCTTGAAATAAAGGATTGAATTTTTCTCACTTTGAATCTCTCCAACTCCTCTTGCATAGTTGCATCTCTTTCTGACTAAAGACAGGAAAGTTTCTCTGCTTTTAAGGACTCACATGATAGAATTAGGAATGCCAGAGAATACAGAATAATCTCCCAGTCTCAAGGTCCATTAATTTAATAACTCCTGTAAACTCCTTTTAACCATGTAGTGTAGCATATGCACATATTTCAATGATTAAGAAATGGACTTCTTTGGAGAGTCATTATTCTGCATATCACATAAGATAAAGACTAAATCAGCTACTACAAATATGTTTTTTAAAATCTAAAGGAAACCATGTATAAAAAAGTAAAGTACAAGGACTATTTCAGCAGAGAATATCACTAAAAATAAAAATTGTGAAAAGAAATCAAATGGAATTATTGATGTGGAAAAATACACCAGAAGGACTCAACAGCAGACTTGAGTTGGTAGAAGAAAGACTAAATGAACTTCAAAAGAGGTCAACTGAGATTATACATTTTGAAAACAAAGAGAAAAGAATGAAGAAAAAGAGAAGAATAAACAGAGTTTCAGAACCTGTGGAGTGCTATTACGTATACCAACATACACATAAGGAATACCCCAGAAAGAGAAGACAAATGAAAGGACAAAAAGAATATTTGAAGAAATAATGGTCTTCAAATATTCTGCTGTTGAGTCCCTCCTTTCACCAGAAGGACTCAACAGCAGACTTGAGTTGGTAGAAGAAACAGTAAGTAAACTTCGAAAAAGGTCAACTGAGATCATACATTTTGAAAATAAAGAGAAAAGAATGAAGAAAAAGAGAAGAACAGAGTTTTAGAACCTGTGGAGTGCTATTACATATACCAACATACACAAAAGGAATACCCCAGAAAGAGAAGACAAATGAAAGGACAAAAAGAATATTTGAAGAAATAATGGCTGACAATGTTCCAAATTCAATAAAAACATAGATCTACTTATTCAAGAAGCTCAGTGAATTCCAAGTAGGAAAAACAAAGAAATCTATATTTAGACACATTGGAGGTTATTAAAGGTGAAAGATTGAGAATCCTAAGAGCAGTGAAAGAAACATTATTCATAATATACAAAGGCTATTTACTTGATTAACTGTTAAATCCTTGGTAACTACCATAGAGACCAGAAGGCAGTGGGAGGATATATTTAAAGTGCTATAAGAAAATGACTGCCAACCAAGTATTTTATATCAAACAAAACTATCCATTAAATATGAAAAATATATTTAGACATTACTAGATTAAAGAAAACAGAGGATTCATCCTTAGAAGACATATCCTATAATAAATACCAAAGACTGAAATGAAATGACAATAGATAATAAAAAAGTACACATAAATAAAGATTTCTTTTAAAATAGCTTAATAGGTAAGTATAAAACCAACTTTTTGTAGTCCTTTTTTGTTTGTACACCTTTTTTTTTGTTTGTACACCTTTTTTTTTGTTCTATATGATTTACAAGACAGCTTTATAAAGCAATAATTATAAATATGTATTGCTGGGCATACAATGTATAAAGATTTAATTTGTATGACAATAATAACACAAAAGAGTGGGGAGAAAATGGATATACAGGAGCAAAGTTTTTGTATATTATTATAAGCAATTGGTTTTAATTGGAATTATACTTTTGTAAATTATGATGTTACTTGCAATTACTAGGGCAACCGCTGAAAAAAATGAATAAAAATATAATAAAAAATGACAATAGAATTGAAAGTCTTAACAATTTTCAACTTATCTACACACCTAACAAAACAGCCTCAGACTTCATGAGGCAAACACTGCTAGAACTGAAGGGAAAACTAGACAGTGTTATAAAAATTCTTAGGAAAGTCAATACTCCACTTCTAATAATGGATACAACAATTAGGCAAATGATCTTCAAGGAAACAGAACACTCGCATAACACTATAAACAAACTCTATGTAACAGACATCTCTATAACACTCCACCCAATAACAGTAGAACACAAATTTTTCATAAGTTCCCATGGAATGTTCTCTATCATAGACCATATATTAGGCCTTAAAATAGAATGAATACATTTAAAAAATTTAAAATTATGTCAAGTATTTTCTCCAACCACAATGAAATTAAATTTGAAATCAAGGACAATGAAATTTTTAAAATTCTTAAGTGTGTAAAATTTAGACAACACACTTCTAAATAACTATCGGGTTGAAAAGATACATGAGAAAAGTTAGAAGATACTTTGAGACAAATTAAAATGAAAACATAATAGACCAAAACGTATGGGTCACAGCTAAAGAGGTACTTACAGAATTTTTAAAAATAGTGGTAAATGACTATTTTAAAAGAAAGAAAGATTTCAAATCAGTAACCTAAACGTTTGATCGAGAAACTTGAAAAAGAAGAGAAAATTGAACTCAAAGTAAAAATGAAGAAAGAAATAATAAAGATTAAGGTATATATAAATGAAAGAAGGGATAGAAAACAATAGAGAAAACTTTTAGAAAAGTTGGTTCTTAGAAAAGATCAACAAAATTGACAAACATTTAGCTAGAGTGATCTGATAAGGCAAAAAAAGAGGACTCAAATTACTAAAATCAAAACTAAAATCAAGAATTTTAGGGCATTGCTACTGCCTTTACAAAAAATAAAAAGGGTTAGAAGGAAATACTCTTTGAAAAATTTTATGCAAAAAATTCATATATATAAAAGGGAAATATTTCTAGAATGACATAGACTCTTGAAACTGACTCAAGAAACAGATCATCTGAATAGACTTACAAATAAGGAGGTTATATTAGCAATTAAAAAACTTTACACTCATAAATACTGTCCCAGATGGCTTCACTAGTGAATTATACCAAACGTTTAAAAAAGAATTATCATCAATCTTTCACAAACTCTTAGCAAAAAAAAAAAAAAAAAAAAAAAAAAGAGGCGAGAGCATTTATCTACTAATTCTATAAGGTCAGAATTATTCAGATACTAAAACTGTAAAAAGATTTCACTTGAAAATAAAAGACCAATATAGACAAATATCCCTTTTAAATACAGACACATAAATCCTCACAATACTAGGCAACCAAATCCAGCAACATATTAGTAAAAAGGATTACATACAATAATTAAGTGGGATTTATCCAAATAAAATGTTGGATAACACACAAACACCAATCATTATAACACATCATTATTATTAGAATAAAAGATGACATGATGATACAAGTAGATGTAGAAAAATAATTTTACAAAAGCCAATACCTTTTTATGATAAAACACTTACCACACTGCAAATAGAAGAGAATATCCTCCCTTGTGGGCAATAATCAAGATTCCAGGTCCTTCCTGGGTCTATGTGATGGCCAAGATGCCTCTTCCCCATCAGACATAGCAGAACTTCACTTTACTAATTGAGGACATTATTTAATGCAGAACTGAATAAAAGTGGGTTCCACCTTCTCTCTACCTTAGCCATTCCAATGGCTCTTATGGACCTCAGTTTCCTCATGTGCTTTTTGAAAGGGTCAAAGGAGGACAGAAGAATTTGATGACATCTGAGGTAGCTTCCACTTATGTCTTATTCTAAAACACCTCGCTCTTTAGACTACCAGGTCATAAACAAGGCATCACCATGTGGCTACAGGAAGCACTCAGGTAAAATAGGGAGCTGCTTTGGCCAACCTATAAAAGGACAGAAAGAAGCAGGAGCCCCCCACTCCCCGCCCCCCAGTCCCATCTCTTGTCTGAGACTGAAACCTGGGCTGATGCCGTCTAACTCTGCACCTTTGCTATATGACCCATGCCACCCCTCCTTGTCACACTCTGAAGATTTTCCCAGGGGCTTCTCATTCCACCTGCCATATTCCTCCCAGCTCCCCAACATAATGCAGCCAAGATCTCAGGCCCATCCCCTAGTGCTGTTTTGTGAGGACTGAACATTCACCGTGGCTCCCAGTCACAGCCCACTTACAGGTTTCAGCTCCACAGTCCGGGGAATCAAGGCAGAGCTGGGCCTCCTGAGCCCACACTGGCAAGAACCAGGAGATGCCAGTTTTGTCCCTGAGTTTCCCAGCCCTTAGCATTATGTGCTGTTTTCTGAGGACCCACAAGCTCTACCATCCTCAGACTCCCCATTGCCTCTGTCTACACTGCTCTTCCTTTTCCCTCCTAAGGGCCTGCATCACCCTCCTCCTTCAGTAGTCCATCAGGCCCATGCTCTGTCCTCGTCAAGGCAGTAACTACCTAAATGATGAACTCTATGTCCATGCCAGGCAAGGATCAACTCACCTCAATTCCAGAGGGACCATAGGATAACCCTGATTTACCTTCCCCTTTCCCTACTTCATCCCATATTTCTCTTTCTTTCCTTCTCCCACCTTCTGGGGCTTCCAGTTCCTTCTTACCCCATCCCCATATCCAAAATACAGAACACCCTCAACCTGATTAAAAAAAAGTATCTACAAAAACCCACAATTAAAATTATACTTAACAGTGAAAAAAATGAATGCTTCCTGCTGAGATGGGAACCAGACAAGGATGTCTTCTCTCACCACTTCTATTCAGCATTATACTGGAGGTTCTAGCTAGAGCAATTAGGAAAAAAAGAGAAAAGGAATGCAAATTGGACAATGTTTTAGTTTATTCTCACACTGCTATAAGGAAATATCTAAGACTGGGTAATTTATAAAGAAAATAGGTTTAATTGGCTCGTAGTTCCACAGGCTGTCCAGGAAGCATGATGCTGGCTGGCAATCTTGGGAGGCCTCAGGAAAGTTTTACTCATGGTTAACAGCAAAGCAGAAGCAGTTGTCTTCACATGCTTGGAGCAGAAAGCAGGTGGGGGAAGTGCCACACACTTTTAAGCAACTATATCTCATGAGAACTCTATCAGGAGAAGAGCACCAAGGGGGGAAATATGCCATCGTGATATAATCATGTCCCACAAGGCCCCAGCTCCAACATTGGGGATTACAATTTGACGTGAGATTTGGGTAGGGACACAAGTCCAATCCATATCAGAAAAGAGGTAAAATTATTTCTCCTTGCCAGTGATATATTTTGTGCATAGAAAATCCTATGGAATCCAAAATAAATTATTAGAACTTACTGATTCAGGAACGTTTCTGGATAAAAACTAATATATGAAAATCAGTATATATTTATGCAATAGAAATGAGCAATCTAAAAATAAAATTATAGAAATAATTCCATTTACAGTAACACCAAAAAATAAGAAATAAAAGAAGTGTAAGACTCATATACAAAATTCTGCAAAAATATTGGAGAAAGAAAAACGAATAATTGAATAAAAAAATTCCTAGTTAATGGATTGGAAGACTTAATGTTGTAAAGATAGCAATACTCCTCAACTTGGTACACAAATTTAATGCAATCTCTGTCAAAATCATATCTGCTATATGTACCAAAATTGGGAAGCTGAATCTAAAATAAACTCAAAATGGACTAAAGACTTAAACCTAAGACCTGAAACCAAAAAATTTCTAGAAGATAACATTGGAAAAACCCTTCTAGACATTGGCTTAGGCAAGGATTTCATGACCAAGAACCCAAAAGCAAATGCAATTAAAAACAAAAATAAATTTGTTTAAGCTTATCTTTGATTTTATTGCATGTGCTTTGGGTTCCTGGTCATAAATCCTTGCCTAAGTCAATGTCTAGAAGGGATTTTCTAATGTTAGACAACCCCATTAAAAAGTAGGTGAAGGATATGAACAGACGTTTCTCAAAAGAAGACATTTATACGGCCAACACACATGAAAAAATGCTCATCATCACTGGTCATTAGAAAAATGCAAATCAAAACCACAATGAGATATCATCTCACATCAGTTAGAATGGTGATCATTAAAAAGTTTGGAAACAACAGATGCTGGATAGGATATGGAGAAATAGGAATGCTTTTACATTGTTGGTGGGAGTGTAAATTAATTCAACCATTGTGGAAGACAGTATGGTGATTCCTCAAGGATCGAGAATAAGAAATACCATTTAACTCAGCAATCCCATTACTGGGTATATACCCAAAGGATTATAAATCATTCTACTATAAAGACACATGCACACGTATATTTATTGCCACCCTATTAACGATAGCTAAGACTTGGAATGAACCCAAACAGTTGTCAATGATAGACTGGATAAAGAAAATGTGACACATATACACCATGGAATACTATGCAGCCATAAAAAAGAATGAGTTCATGTCCTTTGCAGGAACATGGATGAAGTTGGAATCCATCATCCTCAGCAAACTAACACAGGAACAATAAACCAAACACCACATGTTCTCACTCATAAGTGGGAGTTGAACAATGAGAACACATAGGCACGGTGAGGGGAACATCACACACCAGGGCCTGTCGGGGGGTGGGAGGAAATGGGAGGGAGAGCATTAGGACAAATACCTAATGCATGAGGATCTTAAAACCTAGATACGGTGTTGATAGGTGCAGCAAACCACCATGGCACATGTATTACTACGTAGCAAACCTGCATGTTCCGCACATGTATTTCAAAAGTTAAAGTAAAACAAAAACAAAAACAGATGAATAGCTTGTACCTAATGAAACTAAAGAGCTTTTCCATGGCAAAAGTAATAGTCAGAAGAGTAAACAGTCAAACCATGGAGTGGGAGAAAATCTTCACAATCTATATATCTGACAAAGGACTAATATCCAGAATCTGCAATGAACTCAAATCAGGAGGATAAAAACAATTGCGTCAAAAAGTGGGCTAAGGACATAAGTAGACAATTCTTAAAATAAGATATACAAATGGACAATAAACATATGAAAAAATGCTTGACATCACTAGTGATCAGGGAAATGCAAGTCAAAACCACCATGCAATACTACCTTACTCCTGCAAGAATGGCCATAAAAATTAAAAAAATAAATAAATAGTAGATGTTGTCATGGATGCAGCAAACAGGGAACACTTCTACACTGCTGGTGGGAATGCAAACTAGTACAGCCACGATAGAAAACAGTGTGGAGATTCCTTAAAGAACTAACAGTAGAACTACGATTTGATCCAGCAATCCCACTGCTGGATGTCCACCTAGAAGAAAAGAAGTCATTATTCAGAAAAGATACTTGCACGTGCATGTGTATAGCAGCACAATTCACAATTGCAAAATTGTGGAATTGACTCAAATGCCCATCAATTGACAAGTGGATAAACTATGGTATATATGTATGATGGAATACTATGCAACCTTAAAAGGAATGAATTAACAGCATTTGCAGTGACCTGGATAAGATTGGAGACTATTCTAAGTAAAGTAACTCAGGAATGGGAAACCAAACATCTTATGTTCTCACTGATATGTGCGAGCTAAACTATGAGGACAGAAAGGCATTCGAATGATACAATGGACTGTGCGGACTTGGGAGAAAAGAGTGGGAGGGGTGAGGGATAAAAGACTATGGATATGGTGGTACAGTGTATACTGCTCGGGTTATGGTCACATCAAAATCTCCCAAATCACCACTAAAGAACTTACTCATGTAACCAAATACCACCTGTACCCCAATAACTTATGGAAAAAATTAAAATAATAAGATAAATAGGGACAAGCGGCCATGCATAGTGGCTCACACCTGTAATCCCAACACTTTTGGAGGCCAAGGTGGGTGGATCACCTGAAGTCAGGAGTTCAAGACCAGCCTGGCCAACATGGTGAAACCCCATCTCTACTAAAATTACAAAAATTAGCTGGGCGTAATGGTGTGTGTCTATATTCCCAGCTAATCAGGAGGCAGAAGCAGGAGAATCTCTTGAACCCAGGAGGCAAAGGTTGCAGTGAGCTGAGATTGTGCCACAGCACTCCGGCTGGGTAATAGAGCATAACCTTGCCTCAAAAAAATTAACTAAAAATATTAATAGGGGAAAGGAAAGGGGTCAGAATAGCCTAAGAAATCCTGAAAGAGACAAAGTTAGAGGACTCGTACTTCCAGATTTTAAAACTTACTATAACCATGATACTATACCATATACTATAACCATGATAATACTGGCCTAAGAATGAACACTTTTCAATGGATAAGAATTGAGAACCCAAACAAAAACCCTACACTTTTGGTCAAGGATACCAAGACAATTCAGTGCATGCAAGAATAGTGTTTTTGACCAATGGTTATTGGAAAGCTGGATACCTATACTACAAAGAATGAAGTCGAACGCCTACCTCATACTATATAAAAAGTAACTAAAAATTTGGCATAGACCTACATGTAAGAGTTAGAACTTTAAAAATCTAATAAGAAAGTAGAGGAGTAAATCTTTATGATTTTTAGTTTAGGCAATGGTTTCTTAGTTATGAACCACAATTGCAAGTGACACAAAATAAATAAATTGGACTTCATTACAATTATGATTATTATTTTTGCTTTAAAGGGCACCATTAAGAAATATTAAAAGGCAATTCAAAGAATGGGAGAAAATGTTTGCAATTCTCATAACGCTGTAAACAGTATTCTCTTGTATCCAGAATATATCAAGAAATTTTATAACTTCACAATAAGACGACGAATAATTCACTTAAGAAATGAGTCAAGAATTTGAATAGACATTTCCCAAAGAGGATATACAAATGGACAACAAGCCCACAGAATTATGTAAACATCATTAGTTAGTAGAAAAATGCAAATCAAAATCACAAGGACGTACTATTTTGTGCCCATTAGTATGGCTACAATTTTTAAAAGACAATAGCAAAGTATTGGCAAGGATGTGGCATAACTGGAGCCCTCAGACATTGCTGTTCCATTGTAAAATGATGTTGCCACTTTGGAGAACAGTTTTTCAGATTTTCTAAACATAAAATGTAGAATAATATCATAATGTAGTTATTCAAATTCTAGGTATATACCAAAGGGAAATGAAACAAATATCAAGAGACCCCCCCACCCCAAAATTGACACAATCCTAATGTCTATCAACTGCTAAATGAACAAAGTGTGGTTTATCTATGCAATTGAATATTATTCTACAATAAAGTAGATGAATGAAGGATACGTGCTGCACCATAAATGAACCTTGAAAACACTGTGCTCAGTGAAAGAATACAGTCACAAAGGATCACATGTTGTATTACTCTACTTACATTAAAGGTCCAGAATAAATAAACCCATCAGACAGAAAGTAGACTTGGATTGTTAGGGGTTGAATGGGGAGTAACTGCTAATGAGGTGATAAAAATAGGAAAATTAGAGTGGTGATGGTTGCACAATTCTGGGAACATTCTAAAAACCACTCAATTGTATATTTTTAAATTGTGAGTTTTATGATAGGTAAATTATATCTCAATGCTATTATTAAACTATAGTAAAATTATCAAATATCTTTTGCCTACATTCTGTAAATTTACCCCATATTTTCCAAATGTGCTTCTTTCTCACATAGATAGATATATAGATATATTCATTATAGGTAATGCCAACTTTGATTACTTGAGGGCAAATTTCTCCACTTTATTATTATTTTCCCCTTTATACTTAATAAATATATTTTCAATAATGTTAATGTCCCAATTTTCATAACAACTTTACTTAGTTTTAGCTTAGAAATGTGTGTGTGTGTGTGTGTGTGTGTGTGTGTGTGTACCTGTGTGTTAGTAAAAAGGATTGGAAGGTAGTTGTCAAAGTATAGGGGATAAAAAAACTAGATGTCCAAACCTATTTTTTTAATTCTGATTAAGCCCTTACTAATTTGAATTTCATATGACTTTCAACTCTGGGAAAATGAATTATAGTAACTCTGGATAGTGGTTTAGCAGTAAAAATGGTAAGAGAAATATAAAATTGAATAATTGATATAATGGAATTAAAAAACTAAGCTAATATCTTATTTATTGGAGTTCTACAGCTTTCTTGTTATTAAACCCCGTGTTTATGCTTCTTAAATATCGTGTGTTGCTTCTTAGGTATCTACACACACTGAGTACTTGACAAAGATTATATCATCTGCCATTTAATTTATGTCCACATGTATTTGCTGAAAGTTGAAAATTTAGTCACTTCAAAATGTACAGAGATACATTAGTCTGCTTGTTTGACATTTTAAATGATTGATAAATTAAATACACAGCAAGCCTCTGTACCAAATCTGGACCTTAAGATACCTCAATGTTTCCATAGCATTTGAAACATGAGATGAAGAGAGACCAGAAGATGCAGGAACACAGTTAAATACACTTTCATTCTCGTATTTCTGATTTGCTCCTCCATAAGGGACTCTAGTTTCATGTGGACCCAACTTTTAAGGAATTCCAGGAAAAAGAATGTCCATGGTTTTCTGTAATCTGTGAACTAAGTAGGCTAAAATTATGCTATATTTCACAGAAGTCTCTATTTTTGAGTGAGGTTCATCCAGCATAAAAAATTACACAGTTCACTCAAAACTTAATTCAGAAAGCAGAAAACTCCTCAAAGTAAATCCTTAAAAGTATTTTCTTCAACCTGAGCTCTCTGTACACACTCAAAAGAATCAAATGAACAGCTCTTTTTAAAGTGATGTTTTCACCTTGTAGATAATTGCTTTATGTTCAAACTCAGTGTTTCTATGTACACGTTTTAATTCTATGTTCCATTTCTAACAACCTTGCTCTCACATATGTTCATTTTATGATAATGAAAATGTCTACTTTATATTTACCTGGGTCTACATCTGAACTTGTAGCACACTCTGTATGTCCACCCATATGTCCTTATCCACATTTCACCCTATTTTCCCTACGTTAGAAATCAGGGAACTGTAACTTAATAAAAATATTTCTAGTTATGCTGGAAGAGAAATCCAGGTCTTGAGAATTTGATTTACATACTCCTTTTGTTAAATCATACTTTTGTTCAAGACTGAATGGATGTGATGATTTTGAACACCCAGGAATATGTGTTGGAGTATTTTCTATGAAAAAAAAATTTTCTTTTGTAAGCAGTTATAGTGTATGAACCCTCATTTACACAACTCTGAAATCTTCAATCATGTAAATCAAAATTCATAGACATGTTTACTACATTTTAATACATGTTGTATTTTACATAAAAAATGTACTGAAGCTGGCAAAAGAGCCTTATAAAGCAAATGGTCCTTATAAATCATAAATCCAGGTAACTGACCACTAGCTAAATGGAGTTGTAAAATATGTATCAGTGGCTAGAATTTGTGTGTGATTAGGTTAACATAAATAGGCTAAACCTTGGTGCTATCCTTTGGATTTGTTCTTAATATGTAGCAATGCATGTATAAAAACAGCTAAAACAATCAGACCCAAATTGTCTACACACTAAACAGCATGACAGATTTTAGACAAATTGCCATCATCCTGCTTCATTTTGCTTATCTTATTGATGTATTTGTCTCTTTGATGTTTGATTTATGCATTTTATTCAGTCCACCTTTTGTTTTGAGCTAATAGTAAAGCTAGCTTTACTATTTTCATTGTGGACATGTAGAAAAGTTCAAATATTTTTGTAGTAGTTGAAATGGTACCTTTGAACTTGAAAAGCATAAGACCAATGGGGGTTTACTTTGGTTTTAAAATTTATGCCCTACAAAATGGAAGACATGACAAGCTGAGTCTCCAACTCATTTGGTTTGGTTGAATTTAATTCTTATGCCATTTTTTGTGGATTAATTAAAACTCTACTTTTCATTTTAAAGTATATACAATATTTTGCCTTCAACATCAAAAACAAAACAATATTCTGGCTATCTTGTGTGAAAGTGCATGAAGACAAGAGCAATGGACCTATGAATCTCTCATTTATCCTCAAGGCCTGATATATAAGAAGTAGTCAATACTTAATTTCTTAAATGAACAAATGTTTGAGTGAACGTTATCTTTCTGGTTTGACACACACCAAATTTGGGAATGGAGAGTGGAGACTGCATACAGTGGGAATGTGGCTTACTAAATAAGTCATTTTGATGAATTCAATGGAATCTCATGTAACTAGCCAAGTTTGAAAATTTTACTTGATTTTTGCCATTTAATTATTTCTAAGCTTCTGCCTGTAATGTACAAATGGCATACATTAATTTCTCACTGTCACATGATTTCTCAGGTTGGTTACTAGCTCTGCTAGTCAGTTTTCTATAATACTCTCTAGAGTATCACATTATCTTTTGACAGACTGGTAGTTAAGCTAGGTCTTCATTAGAAAGGGAGGACAATATATTGGTTTTAAGCATTCTTAATAATGAGATGATTTTTTTCCTAACAAAATAACAAAATTGAAATGTAATATATTAGTAATGAGTATTACAAAGCTTACTAATTTCATTTACATTCATTCATCCAATAAACATTACTCACAATTTCAGGCACCTTATTATGTGCTAAGTAATGTTTACCAAGTTATTCCAGTGACCTTTTAATACATTATTATTTCTAGACCTACTGGAAATAAGGTTGAATTTAGCTTGACATAAATGTATTAACACTTGCTGTTAGCATAAGTGCAGGGATTTAGAATTCTCCATCTATGTTTGTTAGACAATAAGTAGTTAATAAATAACTTTTAATTGATACATTGATAGATCCTTTCTATCTGAGCTAATTAATTGCAGTAGAAAAGATGGGCTATGTTATGATGAAGAAACATACAGTAGGTTATATAGATTATATTAGTATTTCTAATTATTTACTCTCCTTCAGCTCAGGTCATCCATCCCCATTGGTTTCTTGTGACTTGTAGTGCCTCCTTATAGAATAACGTATATTCCTACTCCATTGCCATGGGGCAAAGCCATTTGTCTTGCTTTTGCCAAGGGAACATGAAAGGGCATGACGAATATCACATTCAAACAGACACTTTAATGGCCATTGTATGGTTTCACCCTCTTTTCTCATTAGCATTAGGGCAAAACAGGGGCTGCTTCCTAGGTCTACATCCTTGGATGGGGAGTACTTCTAAAGTAGAAATTCAGAGCTGGGGCTGACCCAAACCATCATGTAACATGAGAGAAAAATAAGCGATTGTTATTGTAAACCACTAAAAATTTGGGATTCTTTGTTCTTGCACCCTTTTTTAACAAAAGCTGATCAATATAAATAACAGAGTCATTCTCACTCATTCTACCTGTCTGTTCTATGTGGTCTATGCTCTGTTCTTCATTGTCCTCCCTCAAGGACCACATTTCATGGAGCTGTTACCACTTTGGCAGGTAATGTGGCAGAGAGAAAGTAACATGGCAAACCCTGCTCCAGCAGTTGACGTTTCCTCCAGAAAAGGACACACCTCAAGTTTCAAAGATCAACGCAAGTCACATAATTTACTTTAATTAAAGGGAATGAAAGGAAGAAAACTGGCAAACAGTGAAAGATCACCACAAAAGTGAACACTCCAGAGTTTACAGTCTCTTTCAGAACTGATTGAGTATATCAGGCTTCTTTTGCAAAGAAGGATTCAGGTTTGGCTTTGAACATTCTCACAGAAAAGACCTTTATGCGTGACACTTTTTAATTGCCAGTACTAATACAGAATAAAACAGGACTGAAGACAGCATAGAAAAAGTTCTACATTTTCATTTGAGTGAGTTCATCACTTATAATTTGGTATTTAAGAACAAAAGCTAAAACAATCCTGTTCATTAATTTGCAATACATTTTCCCGAAGATAGAGTGTTCTATATCTGTGCTGTCCAATATGGTAGCCACTTTCAACAGGGGGCTGCTGAGCCCTTGAAAGGTGGCTAGTGTAAATGTGGATAGCCAAAAGTGTATCCTATCAGAGTTCAGGTTTAGAAGCAAATCTGTTTTCAGAGAAAACAGTTTTCATCTGTTCTCAGCTTTGTCTTAGGAAAGCATCCAACTTGTACTTTTTTCCATTTTAGGTTTTCCTTTCTTGTGGGCAGATTTCCTAAAGATTGGGACTATCTGCCACCATTTTTGGAATAATCAGAAATACACTGAGGTTGTATCTTAAGAGCAATTACTGCCATAAAGCTATACTCTGGAGAAACATACTTTAAGGATCCCCATAGATTTCATGATCAAGAGAATGGATATGAGTATTTTCAGAAAATTTCCAGTAATTTCAAATTATAAGGTAGACAATAGTCTTCATTTATAGACCACAGATCGTTTGCTTTGCTGTTTTTCCTAACTTCTGTTGTGCATATACAAGTGTCCATTTCACTTCTTTGTGTTGGATGATTAATAGGCATCTTAAACTAAACGTATTCTACAGTTGAAATCTTTAGTTTCTTCCCCAAATTTTAGCTGCCCCCAGCATAATCTGTCTCAAAATAATGTTACTCTATTTTAAATGCAAAAATGGAAGTCATTTCTAATTCCATTGTCTCTCTCACAACCTCATCCCATTCATCATTAGCACATTCCCCTCCTCAAAATATATACAAATCCAAGTCCTCATCATGGCCTCCACTGCTGCTTCCCTAACTTACATGACCATCACCTTTGTCCAAAACTGTTGTGTGCTAGCTAATGGACCTCTTACTTCCTAATTGGCTTCCTGTCTCCTTACTGTATTTTTTCCCAGTAAAAAATTAATTCTTTTAAAACATAAGACAAATTTCAACACCCCCCTGCACAAAAACCTTTTAAGGTTTACAAGGCCCTTATTATTTGGTTCCTGGCTACCCTCTTACCTTGGCTGAATAAGCTTCTTTGCTGTTCCTTGAACACATCAAACAACTTCCCACCTCAGGCCCTTCACACTTGCCATTCTTTCTGCCCTCAATGCTTTTTTCTCCAAAGATCTGTAGGGCATGCTTTCTCTTTTTATTCAAGATTCTACTAAAAAGCATCTCTTCAGAGAGGCCTTTTCTAACTCTATTATCTAACTACCCTTATTTTGTATCTTCTCACTTTGTTTTTATTTTTTCCCACTAATTTCCACCTGAATTTATCTCATACATTATTTGTTTAGTTTTTTTGTTTTAATCAGTTCCCTCCCCCCCACAGGAATGTAAGCACCATAAGGTCAGGCTTGTTATCTTACTGCTCTATTCATATTTCCTAAAATATGGTTGGGAACAGAGTAAAGGGCAAATAAACATTTGTTGAATGAACAAATGAATCTCTAAATAATTATGCAAACATTGAATATGCTCTTTGGTAAAAGGACTTTGTGATTTGGAACTAGGTCGCCTTAGACGAAGTCCATTAAGAAATCATTAGTTCCCTGCTTGTCTGGTAATTCCAAAGGCAATTAATTATAAATTGAAAACAAATTCATTTTATGTATAATGTATTTTTGAATAATAATTCACTAACACCTCAGAAAAATGAACACAAGCGGTTATGGTTTTGTGATTAAGTCAATTTCTATCAGACTTTTGTGCTATGGGTTTGGTTTTAAAGTGGTCGAGCAATTATATAGCAGTTCATATTTTGTCTGAAAAGTTAGCTTTTAAAAGACATTTACTGGTTTTAAGAAATGGCCAATAGTTTGTGGCCAACTAACAGGAAAATTTTCAATTACTTAAATTATTTTCTGATCCCAGAATGCTTTACACGCTGTATCTAACAAAGCATCAGTAACTGATTTCTAAAGAAACCACTGGTAACATTCCATACTTTCACTCCTCTTCAGGGCATTTTGTTGTTTAAAGAGGGAGAATGATTTCAGAGGCTCATAAAGCCTTTTAAAGACTGCACGGCCTGAGTGCTCACCTGGACTTTTAAAACGATCTAAGGCAGATGTCCTCCATGCACTTAAATAAATTGCATTCCCCAACATCTTGTTCTATTGACCTACCTCCTTTTCCTTCATCTTGTTTTTCCATTTTCTCATCCTTGACACCTGATTCTTAGCCATGGCTCTGAGGCTGGTCTTGCCAGATGAAAACCTCGTCTGGTCAGGCTTCCTCTCCTAACTATCTGAGGGTCTCATGTAAAAATTCTATTTCCAGTCTCTCTTCTGACTGCAATTGTTACAAATTCTTTTCTCTAAAATTGACCTTCACAATTCATGAGCTTCAGTTTTGTAATGCTCAAATTATACTGTTTACAAGGAAAATTATCTAGGTCTGTCTCTTTATTTTATTAGATTTGCTAGCTGTTGAATCACATAAAAGAAACTCTATTCTTACCAAGACAAATCTGCAGAGGATATTAATAGAAAACCTTAATTAATCCCCTGAAATTCTAGTGTTTCCCATTTCTGAGAAGAGAAAACTGAGGCTCAAAGAAATTAAATGATTTTTCTCCAGTTTTACTGTGGTAATAACTAATGAAGTTGGAGTTCAAAACAAGTCATACATTATTGTAAATTCCCTGCTATTTCTGCTATATTATTGATGCAAAACATATATTTTAAAAAGCAAATTTTAACATGCAATAAATGGTAAAAAGAAAAAAAGACTCCACGAACTTAAAAGCCTAGTATCAGACTTTGAAACTTGTTCTAAAGCCTTAAAATTAAATTCTACTTTCAATGATCCTGGAAGGAGCCTTTGGCATTACATCATTATTCTTTCAAAATTTAACTAATTTAAAGGTGACATGAATAAAATATTCATTAAAACTACAGTAGCCATTTATCTATGACCTTTAACAAAGCTGCTATTAACTTTCAATTGACTCACAGTTGTAGATTGAACCTTACCTAATAAAGTATCCATTCCTTTCTAAACCTTCCTGGTAGAGTTTTGATTTACATCTAAAAACTGTCTATAAATATTGTACTTTAGCCAGCTCCATGCTTCCTACTTCTTATTTCTTAAATCACTGTAATGCTTCAAGCCAATATTATTCCTAGTATTTTAGTAAAGAACATCTCCATTAAATACATCTGAAGCTCTCTATTTTAATTACTGGTTTCTTTAATCTAGTTTTCCTTATAGGGAATTGCAATGCCATGTGATTTTTTAAAGATTCAAAAATGTTCCCAGGTGAACTAATTATGCCATTTATTTCCATAACTATTGGAGTAGAACCTTCTGAGGGATCTTTCTGATGGATCTGTGTCCCTTGACTGTCCCCAGAAGCTCATTCCTGATATTTTACATGCACAAGATACAAATGTGTACTTAGTGTAGGATTAAATACTCATCATCTATGTGAATGAAATCTGCCTAAATATCCAAAGCCTAATTGATTTGAAATTACATTTTAGTACATAATAATTAAACATGCAGAAGGAGGTTAAAGGAGGAAAAGATATGATAGAAAACAGAAATTCCAGGTCTTTTTACTCTAGATAGCTGCCATTCTCCACCTTTCTCTACCTTGCTTTGCTCCTTTCCCAGAGAGATTAACCTGGTATCCACCCCAACAGTGGTTTCCCACTTTCTCTGATCTCTGGTTAGGTTTGGTTGTTGGGGGCTTAGAAGCAGGAAAGGGGATTCGTGTCAGGGTATTCTGGGTATTTATTTTGCTAGCTCTTTCCCTACAGGATTGTCTTGGGTTCAGTTGTGAGCCTCCAACTAATATTACTGTTTCTTCCAAAGTGATTTTCTGTGTATACCTCTTTTCTTCTAGTTCTGGTAATGATTCCTTTCTCTGTCTCTTTAGCTCTAAAGAGTTAAAACAGCCTCACAGCTACTCATGTCAGATTACTGCACTATTCCTTTTGGATCTCCTTTACTCGCACGGAGTGCCTTTGTAAATAACTCATTCTGGGTTTACTATAATTTAAGTGTACCATTTCTTTCCTTTTGGGATCATGTTACCTACACTTTTGAAGCCTAAATTTTTTTCTTAACTGTATGAATTATATTCACCTGGAAGTCAGGAGCCATGACTTGGTCACTAGGCATGATAGTAAATTTGTTCCAGATTTAATCAACATCAAATGACTTCTTTTTTTAAAGATTCAAAAATGTCCCCAGGTGAACTAATTATGCCATTTTTGTATAATAATATACTTCTAAATTTATATTATATCACTGTGATGCTTCAAGTCAGTCTTATTCCTTACATACTTGTATATATCAGAAAAAAGATATCTTTATTAAGTACATTTAAAACTCTCCATCTTATTAAACATTTAAAAAATTGTTTTAAATGTTTCTAAAAATTTTTCTAAAAATAAATGAGCAAACATGGTATTTTATTAATTTTATTTTAAACAAACTTTATATGATCTTTAAGAAATGATAGACATACATTAGTTAGGATACAATATAAGGAATTAGAAGTAATGTGGAAGCCCAGATTGTATTCTTTCTGAGTTGTTGGCTTAGTACGTATTTCCTGACAATCAAAATATTATACTTAAGTTTCTTAAGGGGCCCATTTTTAAAGTAAGTGAATGGTTACTTTGGAGACTTCCACTTAGTGGCACCCATGCTCGTGGCAGACAATGCTTCTGCCACAAGTAGCTAGGAAAGATGGATGAAATATGATAACCATCTACTTGGAGATGGTGGAGAGCTATTCAAGTTAAGATCCTAGACAGGAAAGAATCACAGAGGAAAGATTAGAAACCAGTAGACAATGACACCTTTAAGTGCTGAAATAAAGTAATTGTTAATCTATACTTTACACATACTATGCCATTCTATACACAGTGAAAATATTCTTTAAAAGTGATGGTGTAATGAAGACATGTTCACACAAAGAAAATCTGATAGAGATTTTTCACTGGCAAACTCATACTCAGAGAAATAGTAAAGGGAGCTTTTCAGGCTGAGGGTAGGGGATTTAGCCCAAAAGTAGGTGAAAGGAAAATAAAGAAACTGATCAGGTGGGAAAAAGATAAAACAAATATTAAGATGGTGGATATTAAACTAAATATATCATTAATTGCATTATAAATAAATGGAGAATAAACCCCAATTAAAAAATTGTCATGATAGATGAAAAGGTAAAACACAACATATGCCACACATAAAATGTAAATATAGAAATGATAAAGAAAAAAGCAGAAAAAGGTAACAGTTACTATAAAAGAAAGGTAGTATACTTATGTTTTTATTAAGTAATACATATTTTAATATTTCTATATGGTTATAGATAAACACATTCAAAATCATAATGGTAGACTTTTAACTGATGGAGCAAACAGACAAAATATTGTAATAACATGGATGATCTGAACAACATGATTAATGAAATTGATGTAATCGACATTTTCAGACCATTATATCCAGCAGTGACAGGGCACACATTTTTCATGTGTATATAAAATATTTACCAATATTCACCAATTTACCAATATGCTGGGTCATAAAACAGGCCCCTAAAATTTCAAAGCAATGAAATAATTTGATGTATATTTTTTTAAAATCTGAAAATTTAACTAGAAAATTAAAAAATGTTTAGAAATTTAAAATGACACTTCTCTAATAACACAAAGTTCTAAGACTACATTATAAATTGATAAATATTTTGAGCTGAACAATAGTGAAAATCAAGCAGGTTGAACTTGTAGAATGTAACTAATACTGGCCTTAGGGAGAAATTTATTACTTTAAGCTCATATATTGGAGAGGAAAGGTTAAAATTTATCCAGTTATCTCAGGAAAATGGATACACACAGAATATTCAAAACTGAGGAAATTAGAATAAAGGAAATCTTAAAAATAAGAACAGAAAATAATGAAACACATATCAAACATATAGCAGAGAAAAGCACAAATCCAAAAGCTCGTTCATTAAAAAGACTAATAAAATTAATCATCATCTAATCAATCTGTTCAAGTAAAAAAGAGAAAAGGTACAATTCACCAAAATAAGAAATGAAAAAGGCTAACCACAATAGATTATACAAACATAAAAATATAATAAGAAAACATTACAAATTTGTAACAATGAATTAAAAAATGCAGAGCAGTAGACAATTTATTCTAATTAGAACACGTATTAACAAAACTGACAAAAGAAGAAATAGAAAATTTGAATAGTTGTATCTATAAAAATATTTAATACATTACTAAAAGCCTTCCAATAAAGAAAATGTCAAGCTAAATATTTTCACTAATGAATTCTTCCAACCACTTAAAAAATAAATAGTTCTAATATTGAACAAATGCTTTCAGGATACAAATAAAAGGCAAAACTTGTCAGTGTTTTAAAAGACCATCATAACCTTTATACCATAACCTGAGTTAAATCAGATCCAGTGATATAAAGGAAAAATAAAATATTCAAAAGAGATTTTATTCTAGGAATTAAAGACTGAATTAACATTTGAAAATCAATACATGTAAACCCTACTGTGACGGCATAGAAAAGATATGCCTTAAGATAAACCCAATAAATACTATAAAGCTTTTCATAAAATTCAACACCCATGCATTATAAAAAATGCTAATCAAATTATTAATAGAAATAAACTTCTTTAATATCATAAGAATGATTGCCAAAACAAACATATGCAAGCCTATAAAAACATCTGCCTATTCATGAGTTGTCAACAACTTTTCCTTGGAGATGTGGAATGAGACAAAAATACCTATGCTACCAATTCTATTCAATATGGTGGTAGAGGTTCTAGTCATTGCAATAAAGCAAGGAAAAGAAAAGCATAAGAATTGGAAAAGGAAGAAATTAAGCTGTAACTATCTGGAGAGAATATGATTATGCCCATAGAAATATAAAAGTATTTAGAGACAAGCTATTAGAAATAATGCTAAGGTCATTATATATCTATATAATATATATAGATATATAAAATACACATATATATATATACAAAAATAAATTTTATTTTTATATGCCAGCCACAAATAATTGTAAATGAAATAAAATACAATTTACTAAAGTATCATAAAATTTCATATACTAAAGATAAGGATGCCTCAGACTTCAACAAAAGAATGTACAAAATATTATTGAGAGAAATTAATGAAGACCTAAATGAATGGAGGATTATAATAGGTTTATGGTTTGCAAAATAATTTAAGATTTCAATTTGCCCAAAATAGATCTATAAATTGAAAGAAATCACATTTAATATACTAGCATGTTAGTTTTGTTGTTGTTTTGGTGGAAGTTGATAAACTGATTTAAAAATGTCAAAAGGCAGAGGGCCTAGAAGGGTCAAGACAGTGCTGAAGAACAAAGCTAGAGGACTTGCACTATCAGATATCAAGACTTACTATAAACCTAAGGTAATGAAGATGGTGTGGTATTGGTGTAAGGATACCCAAACCAATGAAACAATTAGCACAACATGTCAGCCAGAAGCAGACTTCCACAAATATACCACTTGTTTATAATAAGCGAGACACTGCTGTAGAGTGAAGATGACAGCCTTTTCAATAGGTAGTTTTAGGTAAATTGGAAGATTATACAGGAAAAAAATTAATCTTATATCTCATACCATAAAGATGTATGATTTCTAACTGGATCACTGACCTGTGAAAGAGAAACCAATCAACGTTCTATAAAAAAAAAAACACAACAGAGTATCTTCATGACTTTGAAGTATACAAGGTTTTTTAAACAGGACACAAAAATACTAGCTGTAAAGAGGAAAAAGAAAGACTAATTGTGCTACATTTAATATTAAGACTTTCTATTATTTAACAACATTAAAATAGTGAACATTTAACTCACAAAGATAGGACAAAGGACTCATTTTTTAAAATGGTAAAAAAATAAAAAGAGAATGATCACCCAAATGAAAAATAGTTAAACAACTTAAAGTGTCACCTTATAAAGGAAGATATCTACATAGCAAACAAATGTAGGAAAAATAACTTATTCTCATTTGTCATCAGGGAAAAAAACTTTAAATTGCAAATAAATAACCATTATATATACATCAGAATAGCATTACAATTAAAGGACTTATAATACCAAATATCATAAGAATTTGGCAAAACTGGGATTTTTTTTACACTGCAGTGGAGCCAAAATGGAAAAACACTATTGAAATCACTCTTGTAACCAGCTTTAAACTTAGCAATATATACTAAAATTTATCATGTGTACACTTTGACACATCAGTTCCACTCCTGGATATATGTCCAAAGGAAATATATATATAGTAGTTCATCAAAAATTCTTTAAAAGAATGTTCACAGCTGTATTATTCATAAGAGGTAAATACAGGAAGTGACTTAACAGGATAATTACATAACTTATTTAAATACAGTATGGAATATTTTACAGTAGATTATTATAAAACAATAAGAATAAAAGATGTTTTATTGCTACATACAACAACATGATTTTGAAAGTTATAAGTTAAGGCACTGATTACTTTTGGAGGTGTCAGTGACTGAGAGTGGAAAGTGAGGCTTTCTGAGATGCTGCTAATACTATTTTTTTTTTAAATTTGAAGCTACTTAGAATGGGTGAATAATTATTGAGCTGGTGTGTATGTTATACTTTACATAAAATGATTATTCAAAAATATAAGTTTTTCAGAAAAATAATAGAGCTCTTTTATAATAAACAAAACAAAAAATAGCAAAACATTACATATTCTAAGTTACCCGTTGTCACAAGTAGGCTTAGTGTATTTAGGTGATATAAACAGCGTCCAATAGTTAATAGACTACTACATGAAACAGACAATCTTTTAATCAAACACCATTTATGCTTGAGGTAGTGGTGCAAGAGGAAGAATTTCTTTGGTTGTTTGGATGGCTCCAATCCTCAGAGGCTTTTTGGAAGAAGTTATTTTTCCATAATCATCTCCTTTACACCTTTTTTACCTCTTTACCTGAAGGAGCAGTTCAGGGAGAAGAACATGAGAACCTTGAAGGCAATTTCAGAAAGTAGTCTTACTCCTTGTTTCCCCCTCCCTTCTAGTCTCCATTTTCAGAAAGTATGCGTGTTTCTTTTTGTAGTTTGGGGACAAAATTTAGCATTGGAGTACGTTAACATTTCATCAAGAGTAAACATTCATTTAAAGCAATTATTCTGTGACCCAAAGCTTAGCAGTGGGCTGTTTCATAGCAATTAACAAATTGACTGTACCAATACCTTAAAATAAGACGTATGCGATTTTTTTTTAACCATCTTTAGCCATGGAATTTTTGGATTCATGCCATTACTATCAGATGTCTACTTTCAGATAACTCTGTCTGAAGTCATATAAATCTGCTAAAGATTCTTCATTTATGAATAACCAGAAGACTGAGAGATTCTGGCTCCATAGAGCCAGGGAGTTGTTAGTGACAACTACAAAAAGCTTTCTAAAGGGGTTCTATGTTTCCACTCTTGCTCCCTTCCTGCCCCCTTCACTGTCCTCATGGTCTGCTCTTACTGAAGTAGCCAGAAAAGATATTTTTATTGCCATGCACACAACTCTCTTAATAGTTTCCCATCAAATTTATAATCTGTGTTACCATGCCTATCGATATGGTTTGGCTCTGTGTCCCCACCCAAATCTCACCGAGAATTATAATAATCCCCACATGTTGTGGGAGGGAGCCAGTGGGAGGTAACTGAATAATGAAGGCAGGTTTTTACCATGCTGTTCTTGTGATAGTCAATAAGTCTCATGAGATCTGATGGTTTTATAAAGGGGAGTTCCCCTGCACATGGCCTCTTTCTTGCTGTCATGTAAGACGTGCTTTGCTCTTCCTTTACCTTCCACCATGATTGTGAGGCCTCTCCAGCCAGGTGGAACTGTGAGTCCATTAAACCTCTTTCCTTTATGAATTACCCAGTTTTAGGTATGTCTTTATAAGCAGCATGAGAATGAACTGATACACCAATGAAACCCTAGTGCTTTAGGTAGTGATGTGTTAGTAAATGTTTAACAACCCACTCTCTGGGGGTAGAAGAGTCCTGATTTGTAGCATTTACTGATTTCCATGGTGTAAATGCTCCTACCATGGGTAACTTTAAGATACAAAAGCTCAACAAGGAGTTCACAAAATTCCTGAAAATTTAACAGTAAGGCTGTGTAACCCTCTTTGAGCTTGCTCCAGCACACTCCTTGATCTCAGCTACCCCTCTGCCCTAATTTCATTCCATCTCCCACCTTGATTATCCCATTTCAAGCTTCTTGTTTCTCTCCTCTTACTCTTTAGTCTAATTTTTCTTACAATTCTCTACTTTTTAATATTAGAATATAAACTGTGTGGAGGCAGGGATTATATCCCAGAATCTGGAAGGGTATCCAGAGCTATGAGCCAAAGATGTGTCTTCACATATGCTTAGCAAGGATAGAGCACTGTTATGCATCAGTTTTTGTAGTCACACATGTCACTCAGAAAATTCCAATACAATATTAGTGAATAGGGGAGATTAATTTTTCACAAACTTTCTTTTTTGCAGAATAGATCCTGTATTGTTATTCTAAAGAATGAATACCTTTGAAATGTTTCCAGCTTCTAACTGAGCTTAATTTGTTACAAATGAATGAGAGAGAGAAATGAAAAGAAGGCATACTTGCTGATTAATCAAATTAAAGGAGAAGCATATATTTTAACTTTGTCTTAAGGTAGCTTATCATCTTAGTGAGCAGATTAATAGCTTTTCATGTCATTAGGTTATTTTGGCTATGGTGGCCCTAAAATATTGATAAAAGAAAAAGACTGGCCTCATAACCATGAATTGCCCATACAAGTATAAATGTGCAGTTAGAGAATGTCCTTCAGCAATGTACTTGTTTTAAACTTATCTAAATATATTTAAGTCACTAGGGAGTAAGGGCACATGTATTGCCTGTCAGAGAGCAGAGACAAAAGAGATAAAGACAGAAAGCAGATGGAAGAGAAATAATTTCATCTTACTGTCTTTGGAAGCAGTTTTTACATAGACAGACTTCTATTTATGGATTACGAGTTTAACCCTTTAGAAATAATGCAATTTCTTTAAGGGGTGAAGGTGTTACCAATTTTTAGATTCAACTGAATATGAAATGCTCAGTGGTTTATGACTAAAAAAAATCATCTCATCTTTTCTTATCTCGGAATGTAAGAACCATTAGTAATTAGTTCCAGAAATGAACAAAAATGATGCAAAGCAGATATTAGGATAAACAATATATTCAAACATTTCTGTCTTTCCTTGTACATGCTGGTTGCTTTGTGATCCATACAGATCACCCAACAAGATACCTAGGCTGAGATGTGGAGTCTATCTTTTCTTCACGATATCTTCAGTGCTGAGCCTTGAAAATGAGGGTTGTATTTTCATGTGCAAAATGGGAGGTTGTAATGTCATTGCCTAATGTTTACAAAAAGCTAAAAAGGAAAAACTGATTTTATCTGAATAGATATATTCAGATACATTCTTCTCTCTCTCTGTCCCTTTTTTTTTTTTTTGAGTTGGAGTCTTACTCTGTTGCCCAGGCTGGAGTGCAGTGGTGCAATCTCAGCTTCTGGGCTCACTGCAATCTCTGCCTCCTGGGTTCAAGCAATTCTCCCTCCTCAGCCTTCCAAGTAGCTGGGACTACAGGCATGTGCCACCAAACCCAGCTAATTTTTGTATTTTTAGTAGAGATGAGATTTCACCATGTTGGCCAGGCTGATCTTGAACTCCTGACCTCAAGTGCTCCTCCTGCCTCAGCCTCTCAAAGTGCTGGGATTACAGGTATGAGCCACCATGCTTGGCCATATTCTTCTCTATATTGTATATTTCAAAATAGCTAAAAGAGATTTTAAAAGTTCTAACCACAATAAATGATAAATATTTGAGGTGATGGATATGCTAATTATTCTGATTTAATCTTTCCACAATGTACACATGTATCAAAATGTTACTCTATACCCCACAAATATATAAAATTATTGTCAATTTAAAATAAAATAAATCTTACCAAAAGCTGTATCTGCTTTTTGATTTATCTGCTTTCTGTTGATGTTCTGGGAGGGTATACAACATATGGGTAAATGGCTACTATTCATGCCATCCTACCAATAAAACAAAGGGACAGTATCTTATGTGTCCCTAGGCTAGAGACAACTAATATTTCCCCTCCTTCTTTCTTCTTTTGCTCTTGTAGTCTAAACTGTCTGTCATCCTGCTAAGAGTGTATTCAAAGAGAATGTTTCTCTTTCATCTCTTTGCTTTGTGCATTATAAGCAAAAGAGTTGGGGATTAGCTTCCAAGAAAACAGGTTTTTCACCCTCAGACACACTGTTGTTTATAATTTCTATGTCACAACGTCCTACGTAGCTTCTTACGGCAGCCACCTGGGAGTTTATTACCAGGTGAACTTGGCTACATCCAAACTGATTAAACCCTCAAGCAGGGCCCACATTGCATCTGATTTCCATCTGATACTGAACAAACAGCTTAGGAGAGAATTATAGAAAGACAGAGGCTCCATAGCCTAGAAGTGATCCTTTGACTCTTCTGAATATTCACATAATCTCTTCCCCGAGATGCCTGTTTTCTAGAAGGCCTACTATTGGTCTAGTTGGAATCACTAGCACCGGAATGATCAATACTGCCTTGACTCTTCCAGTGGTCCCTGTGGGACATTTCTTGGTCTTCTATCACTCCCCTAGATAGGGAAAATATGTCTTACCTGTTCCCCATAGTTTATTTTTCTAGCTTGTACTGATTTGAGAGTCACTTAGTTTACCTTGCCTCTTTGTTCCCCGTGATAACTGGTTTCTAAAAATAAAGGCACCTGGTGGAATGCACTTTATTTTTTATCTAACTGATTTAAATCAGTCAGCAATTTGCCTAGCAATTTGTTATGTTAGCATCTCAGCTCATATTTTAGTCATTTGGGTTGCTATAACAAGCAACAGAAATGTATTACACACAGTTCTGGAGTCTGGGAAGTCCAAGATCAAAGAGTCAGCAGATTCAGTATCTAGAGAGGGCTCTCTCTCTGCATCAAAAATGATGCCTTTACCTATGTCCTCACCGAGTGAAAGGGACCAAAGTCCCATGTTGATATTGCAGTATATCTCATTTATCAGTAAACCATTTTTCCCTATCTCAGTCTATTTTTGAGACCCCTAATAAATATCTATGTTCTCTCAGAAATATATGAAACTCAAATTTATATAAAACAAAAGTAATAGATATGCCTTAACCCTTAATTGGTTATCGACCAATTCCTGGCTCAAATGATCAGTTTTACTGACTTTTTCAGATTTGTTCCAATGACTCCTGACTCCCATGTAAAAATGTGAGGGTGGAAACTATTATAAAGTATCTTAAATAAATACCTATACATAATATTTTAAATGTTAAAAGAGTAAAATATCATTAGAATATAATACTCAGTGCTGGCAATCGTATAATGAAACAGATAAATCTATACCTGGATGGTGACAGTGAAAATTAATATAAATCCTTATAAAGATATTTAACAATGTGTATCTTATTTTGTAAACATTTAATTTTTCCACCTAACAAGGAAATAGCACTTGGTTGCCTAGTTTATGTACAAGTACTGTTAACAGTTTTGTTTAAAATAGCAAAAACTAGAAACAAGTAACAGGTTAGATACAAAAGCTGTAGTACTTTAGCACAATGATATATAGCCAATTAAAACAAAATGTTACAAAAATGTTAATGATGAGGGAGATATGTTTTATGAACATAAGATATGACTCAGTATAAATACATAATCTATATTCATCTTGGTCACCCTGACCCTCAAAAATCCAGTTGAACTTAACCTAAGCCTTGTGTCTATGGTCCTGTGGGAGTCCCGAAGCCAGATAGCATGTTTGTCATCTTTGAGTCTACACCTTACTTCTTCATGCTCGTTTTCACCCTTTTGCTTTGCATCACCTGGACTCAAATCTCAGTGCCTTCACTAGTTTCCACAAGAAACCCATTCACAGAAAATAGTTGTGTTTTCTAAAAGTCTGTGTTGAAGACTCAGGTGGGCAGGGGTGGAGGCAATGGCTGTATTACTGGATGTGAAAATTATAGAGAGGGTTACAAATTGTAATATGATGCTCTGCGATCTCCTGGCTCCACTGTCACCTTCTCTTCCTTCTTCCTTTCCTTTCTGTCCCTCACCCGTCACTTTAAAAAAAAGAAAAGAAGGTGGGGCGCGGTGACTCACGCCTATAATCCCAGCACATTGGGAGGCCGAGGCAGGCGGATCACGAGGTCAGGAGATTGAGACCATCCTGGCTAACATGGTGAAACCCCATCTCTACTAAAAAATACAAAAAATTAGCCGGGTATGGTGGTAGGCGCCTGTAGTCCCAGCTACTCAGGAGGCTGAGGCAGGAGAATGTCGTGAACCTGGGAGGCAGAGCTAGCAGTGAGCTGAGATTGCACCACTGCACTCCAGCCTGGGCGACAGAGCAAGACTGCATCTCAAAATAAAATAAATAAAAATAAATAAATAAATAAAAAGAAAAGCAAACCTTTCTTGGTCCCATGAAGGGTTGATCTAGCCATAATCAAGCCTTTTTATCCCAATCAGATTGCATAAGGACTTTCTTCTCAGTAAGTATAGTCTGTTCATGACATCTTTTCAGATTTAAACATTTTTCTCCATTAAATTGCTTATCATTCAATCCCTATTTAGTCCAAACAACAAATACGTTCCTCTATGTTTACCTCTTTAGCTGCCTGTCCCTCCTTTCAAGAAACACCTCATGCTCTCATTTGTTAGCATATTTGTATTTGATCTAACATCCTGGGCAAATGTTCCTTTCCTCTTTCACTGTTTCATTTTGTATTCACTTCTTCTAGAAGGATATTCTTCGTAAAGAATAAAACTGCTCTTTGATTCAGGTTATAGAGGTTGTTATAAACCCATGTGAGCATCTCCAAAATATTTTACAATTCCTTTTGTCAGAGCAAAATAAGCTATCTGTATATAAATAAAATAGAGGCACAGCAAAAGAAACTACTATCAGAGTGAACAGGCAACCTACAGAATGGGAGAAAATTTTTGCAGTCTACTCATCTGGCAAAGGGCTAATATCCAGAACTTACAAAGAACTCAAGCAAATTTACAAGAAAAAAACAACCCCATCAAAAAGTGGGCAAAGGATATGAACAGACACTTCTCAAAAGAAGACATTCATACAGCCAACAGACACATGAAAAAATGCTCATCATCACTCGCCATCAGAGAAATGCAAATCAAAACCACAATGAGATACCATCTCATACCAGTTAGTATGGCAATCATTAAAAAATCAGGAAACAACAGGTGCTGGAGAGGATGTGGAGAAATAGGAACACTTTTACACTGTTGGTGGACTGTAAACTAGTTCAACCATTATGGAAAACAGTATGGCGATTCCTCAAGAATCTAGAACTAGAAATACCATTTGACCCAGCCATCCCATTACTGGGTATATACCCAAAGGATTATAAATCATGCTGCTATAAAGACACATGTACATGTATGTTTATTGCAGCACTATTCACAATAGCAAAGACTTGGAATCAACCCAAATGTCCATCAGTGACAGACTGGATTAAGAAAATGTGGCCCATATACACCATGGAATACTATGCAGCCATAAAAAAGGATGAGTTCGTGTCCTTTGTAGGGATATGGATGCAGCTGGAAACCATCATTCTCAGCAAACTATCGCAAGAACAGAAAACCAAACACCGCATGTTCTCACTCGTAGGTGGGAATGGAACAATGAGATCACTTGGACACAGGAAGGGGAACATCACATACCAGGGCCTATTGCGGGGAGGGGAGAGGGGGGAGGGATAGCATTAGGAGATATGCCTAATGTAAATGACGAGTTAATGGGTGCAGCACACCAACATGGCACATGTATATATATGTAACCTGCACGTTGTGCACATGTACCCTAGAACTTAAAGTATAATAATAATAATAATACTATAAGGAAACACATTAAAATTAGTAACAGTGGCTATTGGTGATTAATATAATCATTAATGATTTTTATGTTTTATTATATGCTCCATATTACATGTATATACACAAACATATATTATCTGTTTACTTTCAGTTACAAAGAATACAGCTCAACTAACTACATAAGATATAGCATATTTTATTATAGGGTCATACATATACTGTTAAGTTATATTCTGATGGTTATTTAGAGTAACTGCATATATTTTTTTTAAATTCAGAAGTATGCTTACCCAGAAATAAGTATTCTCTTGAAACATAAGAACCTTCAATAAGCATAAGGAATAAAAAACTTAAGCTACAAACACCTTGGCACATTCCAAGATAGAATGCAAATAGCAAATGTTCCAAGGTAATTTTCACATTCTCAAGTAAATGTATTATTTTTCTTGATCTTTCTCTTTCTGTAGCTGAATATCTTATGGACTTATGCTAAGCTTTCAACTGCTCTGCTCCAATGCCATAATGTTTGCAAGTCTCTTCCAAGCCAAACCACCGATATTATGCTGTATCACAGCACACTACGTGTCTTTAAATATCTATTTCATTTATTACAAAATTTGACATATCTGTCTTAAAGCATATCTGACTTTAAATTGAGCAGTTTAAAGTCACTCAATATGGGGCTGTCACTTAGTATTAGACCAAGGAAAAGGCTGTATGCTAGCATGTAAGGACCTTAAAAAACAATTTTCATCTGTTGCTAAGAAAACAAAAGTTGGCTTTCATGTTGTGAATTTTAATGAAAAAAATTATGTGGACTTTGCTTCACAAAGATATTTATGGAACTGGAGAATTCATTTCTACTTTTTCCTACATGCTGTCATTTGTTAACACTCCATATCAATCTAAAAAGAATTTTGTAATGTATAGAAATGCTAAAACAAACAAACAAAAATAAACAAACAAAAAACAAGCCTGAATACGTTAGTTTAACTTTTTACTTGCAATAGAAAAAAGGTTATGTGGTAGGAGAATATAGTTAGATGTATCTTGTTTAAATTTTACATTTACAACATTGTTTTGTGACAGTGGTCAGAAATGATTAAAAAGGTTTGTCTAAATTTTTCTATAGGCATTTTGACTATCATATTGATAACTAGAGGAATGCTATTAAAAACTGAAAAATGTCTTTCTCTTTGATTATCCCATATTAATTTCTACCAATTATTCTTCATTCACAAAGCCAAAAGGAAAAAAAATGACATTTATTTGTGATGACCACTACACAGTTCACACTGCTTGAAACATTCCCCTCACTGAACTTTTTAAAGAAAACCTCCTTATCTTTCAAGACCTAACTCAAATCCATTAGTTTCAGGATATCTGCTCCACCTGCAGGTGATGTCCTGAATTGTATCTATTACTTTTTTCAAGCCCATTTCATGTGTGTGTGTACATGTGTTTTCATTTAAAAAGAAAACACTTTTAATGTTTTCAAAGATGGGAAATTAAGCCTTATATTTCTTTGGAACTCCTGCAATACACTTAAAAAGGGAATGAGTATTTAAAATCCTTAATCATTGATTCAACATGAGTTCAGTACCATCAAAACAAATGATGGCTGCCAACAACCAGTATATCCTTACCATATGAACAAGTTAAATAGCTTGCTATAAGGTACTTATACACATGTAATTTTGGAGTAAGAAAATAATAATTAAACAAGGAACAAAGTAGTAAATAATTTCACTAGTGTGTGTCATTAGACTATAATTTAATAAAACTTTATGCCTAATAAAATTAAAAAGTCATAAAGCAAATGACCACTGTTTATATCTTCTATAACAAAAGAAGACATTGTCAAGTTCCATATTACTAGAAGACAGACCATCTCCATACAATATTTTGAAAACTGAGCTGGCATTCCCGTTATTAGCATAAATCAGAGGCAGATCAATATGTATATATTTGATTGTTAACAACAACAAACAAGAAATATTAATTGTACGTCCAATTTGTGTCAGGGGCAGTGAGTGCTAAGGGTTAGGAGGGATATGTGATGTGGAATCTATGATTACAAATCTCCACAATTCCTTTCATGCCATTTGAAGCAAGGCAGCCCAAAAGAAAAGCTAGAACCAAGAGATACTACACTTGAGTAATAAATAACCCTATGAGCCGCTTTATTAGGAAACCAAATGGTAGTACTATTTGTTTTTGGTATCTTTTGCTTTTCATTATTTTTCATATAAAAGTTGAACTTACACTGTTGGTTTTTTTTTTTCCTCTCTTCTCTCTTTTTTACTTTGCAGCAGAGACAATTTATGGATTCAATAATTTCTCACATTCTACTTGAAAAAATGTTTCTTTATCCAAAGGTTAACTCCTTTAGGAGTACAAACCTCTAAATTTTCTCTGTTGCTGTATTAGTCGGTACAACTAGATTCACTAGACTCATAAATCTATCAATTTTCTAGTCTATAACTGTGTAATCCCTGAAATCTCATAGATATAAATGGAATTGCTAATTTTCAATAAATCTACAGAAACAGGTAATAGTGTCATGGACCCCCAGTTCCAATCATTTTAGCTATAATAAATGATACCACAGGGGACTCACTTTGGGTCATAAAATTTACTGATCAGGATACAGATTTTAACCCCCAAAGTATTTTACAACTTTCCCTTCTTTGCTACTTTAAAGTATGGATTCTAAGAATGATTTCTCACTTAAAACTGGTTATAGATAGGAAAAAGAGAAAAATTAATTTAGTTTTTGAATTTAGTATCCACTATTGTAAAAAGACAGCATCTAAGTAACGTTCTTGAAGTTTTTTCAAATATAGTATGTGTATAGGTAACTTAAAACTTACACATATTGAAAAATAGGAGATTGCTATTTATATTCTTATATACAAAAATGCACCACAACAGAAATGTACTTTTCTAATGAATGATAAGCTTATCGTTTTAAAACCAGCTCCTTAACCATACAATTAAATATTTTAATTTATTTGAATAAAAATATTTTCCTACTGTTCTTTAAAAGTGAAGTAATATACTTTTCACTTGATGTTTTTATACTTTCGTTGTAAGACTTACCAGTATGTCTAAAACTCCATAATAACTCCATAATAACTTAGATATATTTTACCAATATGTTATTAGACAGTAATATGGTAAAATATGTCTAAACATGTCCATTTTACCAATATGTCTAAAACTCCATAATAACTACCACAGTAACTCCATAATAACTTAAAAATGAATTAAAGATTTTTTTAGATGTATCTCCAAGGATTTTTTCAGCTCTGCAACTATGTGTTGCACATAGTTATATTAACAATATTATAAACAATATTACTAAGAAATCACATTTCAAATAGCATAAGGAATTGGTAAAAAATAAAATGTTCAAGGGTACTCTAAAAGTAACATTTCAACAAAAAATAATTGTGAAAGGTAAAAGTTGAATTTCATCCTAAATGAATGTTTTTCCTCTGTAGTATTGAAATCTTTAAAGTCTTTGAGTTTCAAAGGATAAACTTTGGGATTTCGTGGGTTAAACTCAAAGTGAGTGAGTGAGTGACAGAAGGGGTGGATTAGCTATATTCTTCGCTGTATTTTTATAACTAAAGCTAGTATGATTAGGGAAGTTGCAATGCTAAATCAGTATTTTCTCATTTGTCTACCAGAAAGCAGTCTTACCAGAAATGCACATACATACGATTTTTGATTTGGTTCCAGTGGTAATGTGTCAAGTACCAGGCAATAAAATGCAGATCTAGTAACATTTCTTCTTCTTTTGTGGATAGCTCATGGTAACATTCAGACAACTTCTCTAGCTTTTTTAATGCACATTTCCCTTTTTTCTATGGGACAAATTGAGTTGCTAGTAGATGTTAACTAAATAAGTCATTTAAAAGAAGTGCAATATATAATTACTTCGAAATAGGTCTTACATGTGTGTTTCTAATATAAATAAGCAATATGGGAAAGTTAGGATTATCTGAAACAATTGGAATTATCTAAGAGAATTCTTTTTAAAAGCAACTATTTATTTATTTATTTTCCTAAAAAGTTCTGGTAATCTTGACAAAAAGATTGATTTTACTGGTCAGGTCAGTACCCTTATTAAAATTAAACACCCTGTCATACAACAGAAACTATGCTGAGATACAAGATGGATCACAACATGTTGAGAAATATGTGAATATGCTTTTATGCCCCCATAAATATTTATTAACAGCACACGTTTGATAAATATATTCTGAAGAGTAACTCAAATATGTCATATTTAAAGCATTTCAGAGAGGTATATGACTTCTGATTATCTCATTGAAAGTAGGATTGAAATTTCTAGGGTCAAAATCATTACTGCTGTTCCTGACTTTGCCACTAATGACTGGGCTCTAGCTATTATAATTTAGCAGACTAAGTAATATCCTGTTGACCTTTGGAGAAATAAAACATTATTCACTAGTTCTGGTACTGATAGTATTTTTAGATACAGAATTGTCTTTTTCATTTAGCTGTGCCATATGTGTGAATATCACTGCCTAAATCTTTCATGTGCATGAATTAGCCATTTGTTTATTGTTAAGTCACTTATCTATTTATGTATTGCTATAACTTTGTTCCATAAGTCATTTCAACAGCATATAGGGAATATGGTTTGAATTCTTTCTTGGAACTTGGTAAAATAATTCCACCAAGCTTTTGGGAAGGTCCTGCCAAACGATGCAGTGGAGAAGAGAACAATTTTAGCCATGCACATGTTTTGTTGCAATGATGCCAAATGCCCATTGGCAAGCTAGACATCTGGATATTTGAATTAAAATTTCCTTTCTCCACAGATTTTTGTTACATGGGCAGACATTGTGTCAATGAAAAGCTTTTGCCTGTTTGTTTGATGTCTTGAAACATATGAATACATATATGTGAGGCCAAATTGATAGACATCTGATTTAAAAGAGTATTCTTGAATTGACCCCTTTTAAAAATGATAAAAAAATTTCCTCCAAAATCATAAAATGCATTCAACTGGCTGAACCAATATAAAAAGAATTCATTCTAAAGGACCTAATTCTCAGGTTTCTTTTTTTCAGACAGGTTATTTTCTTTGAAATATCATTTTAATTCATGGATTAGTGACAAAAAGAATGTATTACATGAAAAGACAGTCTGGTAATTATAGGTTTCCCAGCAGACTGAAACAGTGTATCACATTGTACACATAAAAACAGGAAAATGCTTGAGATATTATCATTTTATATTGAGAAACAGTTTAATTATTTAGAGTATGGTTTTATTTTTTCATATGCAGCCAATCATATTCTATTATTAAAAACTGTTGCCATGGTTTCTAGCTTGGAAAATTATATTTATTGTGTTATGGCAACATATTGGAGGTTTTGCTTTCACATTAAAAAAAGATTGAATAAAATTAGTTTTTCCAATAAATTAAATTGTGCTACACAAATGTATTTATAATTAGGACTCATTAAAAATATCCGGTATTGGTCCACTTTGCATTTTGAAAATTCTCAAGTTAGAACAAGAATCAGCCTCTTTTTCTTCATATTTCTTCAAATTAGCTCTGTTTCATCTCTTTCTTTTTGAAGTGTTTAGGGTTAATCCAAAAACACCGCGCAGGTGAGATTGCAATGTCTGAAGGGACAGAGGAGACTTGGCCATGCTTCTGCTCAGAATAGAGGAAGAAAAGTCTAAAAGAGAGAAGTGGATTCTGGGATGCTTGATCTATTTAATAAGTCAGGGAACTTTAAATTTCTTCAACATTTGTTTTCTATGGATGATTAGGCCTTATTGCTTTCCCATGCACCATCTCTTTGCCTCTTCTTTCATACAAATTTATAATAATATATTATTTCGTTTTACTTATTACCTAGTTCACATTTGATCCTCAGATCCTCTTTGTGAAGCACATTTTATGTACCCATTTCAGAACCTGGGAAAGAACCTCTAAGAATGGCTGAAGCAATTTGCCCACCTGTCAGTGACTGGCAGCACCAGTGGAGCTATGTAAATCTCGGTACTTCAGAGCTAAAGTTAGACCATAGGATTGATTTAGAGAGGAGGCAAAGAACTTACCGTTTTTGAGCATTTACTACATGCTAGGCACTATGCCAAATGTTTAACAATATATTGGCTCATTTGGTCTACAAAATAATATATAAATTGACATGATCTTCATTTTACTGAATAAAAAAAGACAGAGTCTCAAAGAGGTTAATGTTATTTTTGGAAATTAATAACAGATAAAACTTTATTTTATTTATTATTATTATTATTATTATTATTATTATTATTATTATTATTGTTATACTTTAAGTTCTAGGGTACATGTGCCTTTATAAGCATTGACTGCATGCCATATACCATGGTAATATGGATTGATTCATTTACTCTTTCTAATGACTTTAAAAATGAATAAGTATTCATTTTTCTATTTTTTAGATAAAAATGCCAAGATTTAAAATTGTTAAGTAATTTTCCCAAACTCAAATAGAAGAACTTGATTATGTCAAATCAACACTATTTTTTTTTTACTAAAAACATCAAAAATAGAAAAGTCAGTACGAAATCACTTACCTTCACAGGGAATGTGAGGAAAGAAGAGACTGGCTGCTAGGTACAACCAGAATGCAGCTATCTAGACCTCTCATTGCATTTTCTTCTCTTTCCAATGATACAGCTAGCCTTGAGTAACTTGATTCCCCATGATACTTTGCCAGGCACAAAGTGTTTCCTACTTCACTTTCTGAATTATGTCTGTGTTGTTCTAAGACTTGTGCTAAAGTCCTGAAGCCATTTCCCAGCCTGATGGTTGCTAGTCAGGCATATCTCTTAGCAATATATCTCTGCTATTGCTTTTCAGTATCTCAAATGAAGAGTAAGTAGAGATACTGAAAGACTCAGATCAGGCAATGTACTATTAAAGTGCATTTTAGGAGAATATTTGTGGGAAAGGAAGTAATACTTCTGAATTACCTATGATTTTGAATTGTCTTTGGAAATATTACTCATAAATTATTAGTGTATCCATTTTCCCTGTACCTCAATGTCTCAACAAATCAAGAGTAAGTTGAAAATTTTTGTTTCAATTTTATTTAGGTCTGCTCTGATCTTGGTTATTTATTTTCTTCTGCAGAGTTTGGATTTGGTTTGTTCTTATTTCTCTAATTCCTTGAGGTGAGACTTCATATGTCTATTTGTGCTCTTTCAGACTTTTTGATGTAGGCGTGTAAGGCTATGAACTTTCTTCTTAGCACTGCCTTTGCTGTATCCCAGAGGTTTTGATAGGTTATACCACTATTATCGTTCAGTTCAAATAATTTTTAAATTTTCATCTTGATTTCATTGTTGACCCAGTGGTCATTCAGGAGTAGGTTTTTAATTTCCATGTACTTGAATGGTTTGAAGGCTCCATTTGGAGTTGATTTCCAATTTTATGCCACTGTGGTCTGAGAGAGTACTTGACATAATTTCAGTTTTCTTAAATTTATTGAGACTTGTTTTGTTGCCTATCATCTGGTCTATCTTGGAGAAAGTCCCATCTGCTGGTGAAGAGAGTGTATATTCTGCAGTTGTTGGGTAGAATGCTCTGGAAATATCTGTTAAGTTCATTTGTTCTAGGGTATAGTTTAAATACATTTTTTCTTTGTTGACTTTCTGTCTTGGACCTGTTTAGTGCTGTCAGTGGAGTATTGAAGTCCCCCACTATTAACGTGTTGCTGTGTATCTCATTTCTTAGGTCTAGTAGTAATTGTTATATAAATTTGGGAACTCCAGTATTAGGTGTATATATATTTGTAGTAGTATGATATTTTTCTATTGGACAAGACCTTTGATCATTATATAGTGTCCCTCTTTGTCTTTTTAAACTGCTGTTGCTTTAAAGTTTGTTTTGTCTGATATAAGAATAGCTATATTTCTCTTTAAATATCAATGTGTTTAAATATGTATAATTTATGTACATGATTTAAAAATATGTATATTTCCTAGCACACAAATATACTACTTGGCAAGCAAGTCATGGGTTTTTACAAATATTAAAATATAATACTTGAAATGCAAATGTATTATGTTGAAGTCATGAACAAAAGGACAACCTTGACTATTATTCACTGAATAACTGAATGAACTACATTAAAATATTAAAACATAAAAGGCATACAATAACAAGAAAATAGACATAAGAAAACTCATTAATCTAGCAACATTTTTAAAATTTCATTTTCATTACTAGGAAAGAGAAATAATACAATATAGTCTTTACAACTTACTGTACTATCCACAGAAGTATGTTTTCTAGCTATACCAACTCTGCTTGATGAGTTCAAGAGAGTAAAAGACAATTAGAGCCTGAAATCTGTGTAAAGAGGATAAGAGAAGATGAAAATAGTTGTATATAATGAAAGCACCAAAAACCACAAAGATGCTGTTGAGCTCAACAGTGAAAATATGAGTTTCTGTCACATCTATGGTCCCTCAATTTAAAAAAGCATTTTCCCTGCAGTGATGTGTTTTGGGTATCCATTGGGTTACATTTTGCAATGTTTTATCTTGATTTGGCTTATTTCAGGAGCCAGTTATTCATGGCTCAGCTGCATTGGGCTCCCATGTTAGAAGCCAAGTGCTGTCTCAAAAAGTGGTGTGAAATATAGCCTTAAAGAGTGACTCTGAAATTAAGACTGTCTTCTCATTTTGAAAATTGCTGATTCCCATATTCTCAGCAGCAAAGAACTATGATTTATAAAGTGGTTAGAAACATGCCGTGTCACACAACCTACTATTTGCAAAGTTTATTTACATAGACCTTGGTTGATTTGAGTTGTGGATTTTCTTTGTTGAATTCATAATTTTGTGTCAATGGGAAAAAAAGTTTGAAGAGTTTGGTAACCAAAAAGAAAGTCCTAGATCTCAGAAAATAATTTAAATTCCTTTGAGACACATGAGGTTTAAATTTCAAGTTAAAGTATTCAAGTTTAATGCTAAAAATATAATTTTTAGTGCCTATCTTTTATCCTTCAGGAGGAAATTATTTAAGCATGGATATGGGAAGACATTGTTGTTAAGGAAATGCACAGAGCATTTCAGCACTGAATTATAGATAGAGCTATTCAAATTGTCAAAGAAAAATGCTCCTTTCAATTATGCACCTTCACTGTATTCTACTTCTATGTTTGATAATATTTTACACATTGAGTTTTACTTTTTCAACAGTTATTATGTTTCCTTGATCCTTTTCTCAGTATGATGCCTGACTGAGTCTCAAAGATAATATCTTGCAGATAGAAATATTTCTCTCATTGATTTCAAATAAACTCCCAATGTGAAATTGATACCCCAAATTTTAGATAAAGAAGGAAGAACCTGTACTACATAGCATATACAAAAAGAATTGGCACTGGTGTATGACTTTATTAAAAAGCAGGAAAGTCAATGAATGAGACGTTTCCTTTGGTACATCTGCAAGCAAGACTTTATTTTCATTGGAGCAAGCATGTTAAAAATTGGGAAGAAGAAAACATGCCTATGCCACTTGTAAATTTTAGCTACTATTTTTTTCTGAAATTTTACAAAATTTCAGAAATTTTACAAAATTTCACACACAAAAAAAGTGAATTGAAAACCTTAAACTCAGTATAACGGTTAATGGTACATGTGAGGAAAAGACAGCTTGAAAATGTGGCATGAAATAAACAGATCATCACTTAGAAACATAACATTCACTAACCCTAGAGACACAATTGAAGTTCATACCAAGTACAAGGCCTGGGAATTTGGCCAAGAAAATTATCTCACGGGGCCTAGAGCTTGATTTGTATTTCACATAATATGAAGTGGCATTCATTACCTTGTAATTGATATGCAGATAAGAAGAAATTATTTATGGTACAATTAACTGGGAGGGAAAGAGTACCATATATGTACATATGGGAGAACTGAGGGTTTCTGACAGGACCATAAACCATAAAGAGACTTTTGACAATGATCAGACCTGTGAGGTAACCTGCTGCCTTGGAAATTCATTCAGCTTTATATACCTAATATATTTGTAATCATCTTTTAGTGTCATGCTTCAAGTGTGAACTGGATATTTATGAAATTTTCCTCCCTGACAAAAAGTGACTAAAATTGTTTTGATTTTTTGAAACATTAGTATTTCCAAAAGGATCTTAGGACATAATTTTTATGAGGTGCTAGTCAGTTTGGACATGCTGGGTTGAATAAAGAAAATAGGACTCCTCAGAGCTTTTAATGTCTAATATATATTGTGATTTTCCAAGAGGATGTAAATTATACAATACTTCCTAACTTATTTAACTGTAAAACTCTACTCTTTGGAATGCCTTTTTGGAAAACAACTGACCAAAAAAAAAAAAAAAAAAAAAAAAGATGAAGAAGAAAGAGTAAGCTGAAATAACTACTTTTTAGAACTTCCACTAACAACTTGCATGTGCCTGCCTTTTACATTAAAACAGGCGATTTTCATGCAAAGCCTTCCCTACTTTCTTTTATCTTGCTTAGAACATCTCTGAACAAGGTTCTCCATCCTCATCCAGAGACTTTCCAGGGATGGGCGCTCCAGTTTGGTAAGGTAGCCTGTTTTAAGAGCTTCCTCCCAGTCTGTCAGTGGTGCTGGCACTGCCCAGTCTTGCACACTTCTCACTAAGAAGCCCAGTTATCCAATACCAGATAACTCCAATATCAGATCACCAAGGTCTGCCCTGGGCTGCCAGCACTCCCAGGGCTGGTTTCACCTGCATATCCAGTAATGGGGAAATCATGGCTTTATGTTCTGGATCATGAACCGGAAAAACAAATAAGTCATAGAAATACTTCCAGCTTGGATGATTGCTACAAAAGACTATTAACATCTCATTAACTCTTGACCTACTTATCTCAAATATGCTTTACTCATGTGGTTTTCCTCACCTGGAAGGCTCACTCTCTCCACTTTTCCTTTCCAAATACTTTCTCTTTGATAGCAGTAACAGAAATGCATAAAAGTTATGAAATGTTTATTATACAGTCAATATCTTACTTTGAATTAATTGATACAGGTTTATTCAACTTTTATTTTGAGAGTTAAAAAAATGAAATGCACAACCACCACTGTACCCATGGCTCAGAATTTATAGTTGTTAAAAATGGCAGCAGTTTTTCCTTTTTTTTTCTAAAAAAGGAAATAAAACACTGTGCCTAAATATGAAATATTTTTATCCATCTTCTCATGTCCTATTTACCTCTCTATTCCTAGCAGCAAAAACTACAGAGGCATGAATTTAGTGTGTCACCTCACATTTATGTTTATAAGATTCTTTTCATGAATATGATTTCATGAAAAATATATGGTATTTTGTGTGATTTTCATAAAAACCCATATAAATCATACCACATTGCATACACAGCATTTTGACACTAGCTGTTTACTCTCACCATTTTTGGTAAAGTTCTATTCTTATCAACATGGTCACGGGTAGTTAGCCTTTTTTGTACCATGGGACTCTTTGGCAGCCCAGTGAACCCATTGAATTCCTTGTCAGAGTACATTTTAAATTTTTTGTAATAAAATACCTAGGATTCCAAAGGAACTCAATTATATTAAAATATAACTACAAAAAGGTAAAAATTATAGGAACATTTTTAAAATTAATGCATTAAACAGTAAGATCTAGTGGTGAATCTGTACTACTGTAATTTGGAGAAAGTGATGAATATAAACAATATTTCTAGATGTCTGCAATCTATGGATTTGAATCTTGACAGTCTCAGGTATGATTCAAGCCACTCTGGTTTGTTGCCTATATTTATAATAAAAGGAAATGCTAAAATTTCAGGTAGAGCTGGGACAACAATGATGTAATTTTATTTTGATTCAAGTTCATAGGCCTCTTGAGTTATTTATATATTCTTTATAAATTTTATTTTTATTTTTATTTTATTTTATTTTATTTTATTTTACTTTAGGTTCTGGGATACACGCAGAACATGCAGATTTGTTACATAGGTATATGTGTGCCATATGGCTTTTGTTGCAATTGCAATTTTGTTGTGTGCCATGGTGGTTTGCTGCACCTGTTGACCCATCCTCTATGTTCCCTCCCCACGTCCCCCAGCCTCCAACAGGCCCTGGTGTATATTGTTACCCTCACTGTGTCCATGTGTTCTTATTGTTCAGCTCCCACTTATGAGTGAGACCATGTTGTGTTTGGTTTTCTGTTCCTGTGTTAGTTTGCTGAGAATGATAGTGTCCAGCTTCATCCATGTCCCTGCAAAGGACATGTTCTCATTCCTTTTTATGGCTGCATAGTATTCCATTGTGTATATGTACCACATTTTCTTTATCCAGTCTGTTGTTGATGGGCATTTGGGTTGGTTCCATGACTTTGCTATTGTAAACAGTGCTGCAATAAACATATGTGTGCATGTGCCTTTATAGTAGAATGATTTATAATCCTTTGGGTATATACCCAGCAGTGACATTACTGGGTCAAATGGTATTTCTGATTCTAGATCCTTGAGGAATTGCCATACTATCTTCCACAATGGTTGAACTAATTTACATTCCCACCTGCAGTGTAAAAGCATTCCTATTTCTCCACAGACTTGCCAGCATCTAAATCTTGACTTTTTAATAATCGCCATTCTGATTGACATGGGATGGTATCATTGTGGTTTTGACATGCATTTCTCTAATGGTCAGTGATGTTGAGCTTTTTTTCATATGTCTGTTGGCTGCATAATTGTCCTATTTTGAGAAGTATCTGATCATATCCTTTGCCTACTTTTTGATGGAGTTGTTTGGTTTTTTTTTTCTTGTAAATTCATTTAATTTCCTTAAAAATTTTGGATATTAGACCTTTGTCAGATGGGTAGATTGCAAAAATTTTCTCCCATTCTGTAGGTTGCCTGCTCACTCTGATGATAGTTTCTTTTGCTATTTAGAAGCTGCTTAGTTTAATCATATCCCATTTGTCAATTTTGGCTTTTGTTGCAATTGCTTTTGGCATTTTTGTCATGAAGTCTTTGCTCATGCATATGTCCTGAATGGTACTGACTATGTGTTTTTCTAGGGTTTCCATGGTTTTGGGTTTTACATTTAAGTCTTTAATCCACCTTGAGTTAATTTTTGTATAAGGTGAAGGAAAGTGTCCAGTTTCAGTTTTCTGCATATGGCTAGCCAGTTTTCCCAGCACCACTTATTGAATAGGAGATCCATTCCTCATTGTTTTTGTCAGGTTTGTTGAAGATCAGATGGTTGTAGGTGTGTGGTGTTAATTCTAAGGTCTCAGTTCTGTTCTATTGGTCTATATGTCTGTTTTGGTACCAGTATCATGCTGTTTTGCTTACTGTGGCCTTGTAGCAGAGTTTGAAGTCAGGTAGCATGATACCTCCAGCTTTCTTCTTTTTGCTAAGAATTGTCTTGGCTATATGGGATCTTCTTTGATTCCATATGAAATTTAAAGTAGCTTTTCCTAGTTCTGTGAAGAATGTCAATGGTATTTTGATGGAAATAGCACTGAATCTATAAATTGATGCAAAAATTTTTAAAAATATACTGGCAAGCCAAATTCAGCAGTACATCCAAAAGCTTATCAACCATGCTCAAGTTGGATGCTTCCCTGTGATGCAAGGTTGGTTCAACATGCACAAATCAACATACGTAATTCACCACATAACAGAACTAAAGACAAAAAACACATGATTATCTCAATAGATGCAGAAAAGGTCTTAGATAAAATTCAACATCCCTTCATGTTAAAAACTCTCTATAAACTAGGTATTGATGGAACATAACATCTCAAAGTAATAAGAGCTATTTATGACAAACCCACAGCCAATATCATATTGAATGGGCAAAAGCTGGAAGCATTCCCTTTGAAAACTGGTACAAGACGAGGATGACCTCTCTCACCACTCCTATTCAAGATAATATTGGAAGTTCTGGCCAGGGCAATTAAGCAAGATAAAGAAATAAATGGTATTCAAAGAGGATGAGAGGAAGTCAATTTGTTTCTGTTTACAGATGACATATTTAGAAAACCCCAACATCTCAGCCCCAAAACTCCTTAAGCTGATAAGCAACTTCAGCATGGTCTTAGGATAGAAAATCAATGTGCAAAAATCATAAGCATTCATTTACGGCAACAATAAACAAGCAGAGAGCCAAATCATGAATGAACTCCCATTCACAATTGCTACAAAGAGAATGAAATACATAGGAATACAGCTAATAAGGGATGTGAAGGATCTCTTCAAGGAGAACTGCAAACCACTGCTTAAGGAAACAAGAGAGGACACAAACAAGTGGAAAAACATTCCATGCTCACACATAGGAAGAATCAGTGTCATGAAAATAGCCATACTGCCCAAAGTAATTTATGTTATTGATTCTAAATATTTCTTGGCTGGATGCAGTGGCTCATGCCTGTAATCTCAACACCTTGAAAGGCTGTGAGAGAAGGATTGCTTGAGCCTAGGGATTTGAGACCAGCCTAGACAGCATAGTAAGGCCCCATATCTACGAAAAAAACCCAAAAAGCTGAGTGTGGTGGTGCATACCTGTAGTCCTGCCTACTTTAGTGGGCTGAGATAGGAGGATCACTTGAACCTTGGAGGTTGAGGCTGCAGTGAGCCATGATTGTGCCATTGCACTCCAGCCTGAGTGAGAGTGAGACCCTGTCTCAAATAAATAAATATCTTTCTTATCCTAACTTTTTGCCTATTTTTTTTCCAGTATGTTATTTGATTTTTTTAAACTATGGTTATGGAATTTTTAGATTCAGAAAAGTTTAAAATTTGTGATTTAGTACAATGTATACTTTCTTACTTTTGAGGGCTTTGCCTTTTGTGTCTTATATAAAGAACATTTTCTTATATTTTATTCATAAAATTAAAATGGTATTTTTTATTTTTAGGTTTTTTTGTATATATGCAACTTTTTTTAAAAAACAGGATTTTTGAGGGAAGGGACTTATTTTTTTTCTTCAGTACCTTATTTAATCTTTAAGATAAAGCCAACATTTTGGTGTTATTATTGTTATTATTATCCTTTTCAAGAAACAGATTAACTCCAATCTCCCCTACGACATCAGCGCTGAGCACTCCCTTTAGCGAATATCATCTTTCTGAATATCTCTTCCTATTTGTATTCATTGTCATATTTTTTCATTTAGTTTTTCTTATTTTTTGTGAACTCATTTGTTGCTTCCAAAGACTACATGCATTTTGAAGAATCATGTGCTTAAATATTCAGTAATGGCTAGCAGAGTGTTGGGCACACAAAAGCACTCAGTGAATATTTGCCAAATGATTGAAATTAATATATTACAGTGTGTTTTACCTAAAAACCCTTTCCAAATTTACCGTATATTAATAAAAAACCATCTAGTTTATATCAGAGTTAATTCTTTGAAATAGAGGAAGTTTTTCTTTCTTTTTCTAATTGTTTTTTCAGCATATAGAACATTCCTACTTTCTGTATTTCTTATTCCAATATAAGATATGCCTCCAAAACAATGATTTTCATGAGCTACACACAGAAACCAAGTCTTTCTCAGTCTACAAGAAAGATAAAACTTCTCTTCTATAGAGAAAGGGAAGGGGAAAACCCTCTGACCTTCAAAGTCCAGCCTGTCACCTGCCGCTTGGTCTCTGGGTGGTCTTCAAGCAGTTAGGACGTACGCCGAATGTCTGGCTGTGAGGACGCAACAGAACAAGGCCAATCCTGTCTGGCCCTCCTCTTCAACTCAACTAGAATTTCTTCTACTATCCAGAGCTTTTGCCATCACAGCTAAAATTCTGTGACTATGTGAAAGTCAAGGAAACAACTTTTACCCAGAAACAATTCAACAGCTGCAACAATTGTTCTCTTCAGCTTCTAGAAATCATGTTATTAACCTAAATTTATTAGCTAGGAATATCGTCACTATGAAAGCAAACACATTGGGTTCCTATTTTCCTTAATTAGAAAGTTATGCTTTTTCTTTTCTAAACCTATTTTTTCAAATATTTTACTTTAAAATAATTTCACATTTTTTGTAATGATTTTTTTATTCTGAAACAATTTTAGACTTACAGAAAATTTGTAAAAAATAGTAGAGTTCCTGCATAACCTCATAACCTTTACCTAGTTTTCCCTAATGTTAATGTTTTACATAACTATAGCATGGTGATCAAAAATACAAAATAAACAATGCAACACTATTATCAATTAACTAAACTTTCTATACGTATTTTGCCAGTGTTTCTATGCCCCCTTTCTCTTACAGGATGTAATACAGGATCCTATATTGAATTGATTTGTGGTGTCTTAGAACTCCCCAATCTGTGACAGTTCTGTCCTTTTACTTTCATGACCTTGGCATTTTGGAGAGTATTAGTTACTTATTTTGTAGACTATCATGCTTGGGGGGTTTGCCTGTTTTCTCATGAGTAGATTTAAGTTGCATTTTTAGCAAGAATACCACAATGGCAATGTCCCCTTCTCAGTGCATCATATCAAGGGGGTAATTGATGTCCATGTGTCTTTTTACTGGTGATGTTAACTTTAACTACTTGGTTAAGGTGATGGCCTACTGGGTTGCTTTACTCTTATTATTTTTTTCATTTGAAATTGATACATCTTGGGAAAGATACTCTGAGACTCTGCAAATACCTTGTTTCTTCTTACATTTTCACCCGTGAATTTCAGCATTCATTAGTGGATCTTTCCAGTAACAGTTAGTATTATGGTGTTCTAATGGTGATATTCTATTTTCTTTGCATGTATTAATTATATATTTATATGAGTTTTAAATTTTTTCTATGGATTATATTCCAATACTATTGTTATTTATTTTTTGCTTCAAATTATTCCAGTTCTGGACATTGAGAGCTCTTACAAGTCAGCTTCTGTGCCTTTTTGTTGTGCTCACATCCTTTATGGAGCACTTCCTCATTTACTGCTGCCACTTGACACTCCAGATTCCTCTTGTATTGTTCCTGCTGCAGCCCTTGAGTCAGCCATTTCTCCATGATCCCTGTTTCCTTTTGTTCATCAATGGCATTTAGCCACTGACATTTAAGTAGGCTTTCAAAGGTTAAAATGTATACTGTGGTGTCCGCCTTGCTCTAGAAAAAGGGTCAGCAAATTATAAATCACCATATTGCAAACAGGCTTTGCAGGCCCTGCAGTCTCTTTTGCGACTACCCCACTCTAATGTTGTGGCACAAAAACAGTCACAGACCAGTAGATGAATAGGTGGGGTATGGTTCCAATAGAACTTTATTTACAAAAAATAGGTGGTAAGCTGGATTTGGTTCACGGGGCTATAGTTTGCCACCCCTTGCTATAGAATGACAAGCTATGTGCCGATTTTCACATACGTTTTAAAGGATGTTTTGCAAACAAAATGGAGGTCGAGGCACTAGTAAGCCATGATCACATACCACTGCACTCCAGCCTAAGTAACAGAGAGAGACTCTATTTCTCTAAAAATTAAACAAATAAAAAATGAAGACAAAATTTAATCTGTTTTTGTTTTTCTCTGTTGAGAAAGGGACTGGATTATGTTGATATAAATGGAATTAGCATAAGGTTTCTTTGTGTTTTTTCAATACAAAACCATTTTGGATTATATTATGTTCAAAATAGGGAAAAAATGACAATTACTATTTCTCAGTTGATTTAAAGCATTGGACATGTAGATGGTAAAGCATTCATTTATTTTCAGATGAACCAGTAAGTAAACAGTTAAAGCAATTTATAGATTATTAAAGTTAACTAAATAAATGGTGTTGAGGAAGTAGCAAAGACAACAGGTTGGAGCATCTGAAAAGTTTTATGGAAGAAGTAAAGATTGAGATTGGCACAAAAGCATGGGCAGAACTTGAATCCCCTAAAGAAGGAGAAATAAAATTGATGATTTAGGAACAATTAGAAAAATAAAGGGATTGAAAAATAGTCTGGGAATATTCAGGAAAATGAGTGGCAAAGAATAGCAATAGCAATTCGAAAAGGAAGGTAGGAGCTAAACCCAACTCTACTAGCATTTCTGCTAATCACACAGTAGTTTGATTTTAGGATGTGGCTGGCTTTCATGTAATCTTCTATTACTAAAAGCAATTGACACAATGTTTTTTTAGCTTAAATGATCCCATAGTATTAAAAAAATCTTTAAATGAATTAAAGATTAAAATGTTACTTATTTATGTTCATATGTTAACAAGACAATTTTTGCCATTATTTTCAAGCTTTTTAGTGTTAATTGTATAATTCATAGGCCTGTCAAGAAGACAATTTTGTAAGACACAAGAAGACTTACTTTTGCACTTAGTTTCTATGACAGATTTTCTTTGGCTCTCTAGTAAGTGCACAATAAGTCATATAACTCATTCTTAAAAGTCTGAATCTCAGTCTACTTTCATTTGGAGTCATGTAGCTCCCTGCCTCATTTGAGTGCATCCTTAAGGTCATAGACAGGTCATTTTATTGCCTTTTGCCCCAGCAGTATCTATGCTAATTCCTGAGCAAGATGGTGATTCACATGGACAAAGAAACTGCCAGAGAGATTATGTGAGAATGCCTCTGGTTCTGCTATTTTATGTCCCTTTTCTAAGAATTAATTGATCAGTAATAATTGTTAATGAAATATAATTCTGTGAGGTGAGATGATTTTGTAAGTGAAACCAAACGCTTCATTGAAAATATGCTGTTGAAATTTTTCTTATTCAATGGCCTTAAAATGTTCTCATTTAGATGCCACTAAATGCATCATTATTTCTGCTGCTAAGTCAATTAATAAAAATGAAATCGAACTACACCTTGAGCTTCTTGTATAAAAGCTGGTGTTACTGACTTAAACAGATATTTGATTCCTATATTTCTGACAATTAACACTGCTTTGGCAGAAAATAACATACTATAATAATCAAACATTCCAAAACCAAGCCTTTGATGATATGGTATTTAGTGGGTGTGAAGACCTTTTGCATGAACTGACGTATGTCAAAAAAGAGCTAATGATCTCCTCAATATGCAGTCTACTCACACTTATATATCTATGGTAGGGAAATTTCTTAAGGATCAGGATTGATGGCCTCTCTCTTAATCTCTGCTACTTGCTTTAATATACAATTGCATCACATTCTGTGCTGAGCATTGCAACTCCTTCAGCAAGCAGCTTCAGTCTTCCCAAGCCACAAACACAGACAACATCCCTTTCTTCTAACTCTGTTTGATGCTCTTAAATGAGGTAAACTGTTTGTTTGTTTGTTTTAATGTTCTCAGATCCCAAAGACATGTCCTATAGACCATCTCAAAAATAACTCTTCATCATTCCTGGCATTTGGCTGGCACATTCCATTCTCCTGCTTAGCTCAGATGTTCTTAAAATGGCCATTTATTATTTTTATTTTTATTTTTACTCAACCATCTGTCAAAGCCCTATTTTGCTTCAAGACTTAGGTTACATTCTAGACTCTCTTTGAGTTCTTTATGGACTGCAGCTTCACTTCCAGTTCTGAGTGGCCTCTGTTTCTTATGGTTTCCTGCATCTCTCAAGGGAATCCTTACAAGTGCTTTTTGTCATTGTGATTTCCCTTTATGCACATTCCCATCTCCCCCAGAAGATTGTAAGCCTCCCCCGCCCTTAGAAAGGAAACACATACTGTACCTTTCCATACAGTAGTGGAGCATAATAGTATGTCCAGTCAAAGCAGACCTTCAGTAAATGTGTGTGACAAAGAACAATGGCATTTATTAAGCCCCACCTTCATCAAAGAGAAATACCAAGGAAGCTACTGTACTCTACCAAGTTACCTAAAATAATTTTGGTATTCTCAGAGAGACAAATCTGTTTAAAACAGTATCATTTCAGAGTTTCAAGTATTCATGTGAGGATCTGTAAACAAACAGATTATAACAAATTTGTTCTCAATTTTTTGAAACAATAAAACATTTTGTAATGTAGAGAGACTGTCTTACTCCAGTGTAGAATGTTTGCTCAGAGAGTAACCATGAATCTAGACGAAGTAAACATTTAATTTTAAGCTTACTGGAAAGTCACAGGAACTGAAGTTCTATTATTCCCTAAATGTTCAGGGACCCTAACAGATTTTGGCATATGAAATATTATTTTATTGAGTCCTGTAAAGATTTACCAAGTCTAATAGCACTAGTGTTAAGCATTTGAGACCTACAATGGCTGATCTCTATACCCTTAAAATAAAAAGTGATGTATAGCCATGTACAGTGTAGACAGGCACACATATCACCAGGAATGCAGTTCCAAGTTTTATCTTTAAAACAAATGTGTTATATGACTAAAAAAATATGGCTTATATTATCATCTCTAAAAGGTGAAATATCTTCTTGTTGACTCTTTTTCCAGATGTTTCAGCTGTTAGCATAATCTGGGAAAACAACCTGTTGGGATCAGTTCAGCTCCTGTAAGACTGATAATCTAGATCCAAATCTGTAAATGCACCAACAAACCAGGGTGGTTTCTATCTGAACGTCATGCACATGTGAGCCTGCAGTTTACCTTGTAAAATGTTGAAAGAATATTTTATAAACTAATTGTGACAAATAATGTAGACAAATTATCATAAAGCCAAAAGGACATTTCTCTCAACATTTTTGAAGTTTTTTTATGATGTAAAGATTTTTCTAAGACAGCACCCAGATAACTCCCAAATAACAAAGGTCTTAGGTTTTATTCTTAAGATCTTCATTTGTTTGTGTTTGTTATGAAAATCTGTGGACATCTGAGAAAAGAAAGAGAGTCTCATTTTGATTCTTGGTTTCATACAATCAGAGTAGACAAGAAAATAAGATATTTATGTAAAACTAGTGAACTTCTATTAAATACAATGTCAAGTCCCCAGGAATCATTTTCCTGATCTCCTCTGAAAGAATAATTTTGTATTTAAAAATATCCCACTACATATAACTCCTTTCACCTTCTCCATACCTGTTAAATAAACTTGTCATTTTTACAGTCATTTCAAGAAAAGAGTTCCTCACTCCTCTCCTTGGAGACCTAGATATAACCAGTTGGTCTCTGGGGTTGACCCCCATCTCCTCTGAAAGGCCAGCTGCATGATTTGATAGTCACAACTGTCATTATCATCCAGCTTGGCACATGCCCCTAGGGTTTTCCCATTGAGCAAGGGTCTGAACCGTGCTGCCCATGCTTCCTCATACCAATTATAACTTCCGTGCAGTTATCTAAAAAGGAGAAAAATTTATCAACATCCTTTCTAGCCTTGTAATGAGGAAGCAATTTTCCCTTATTATAACTGACTAAATATGTGCCAGCTGACCCTCAAGACCCCTCATCACCCTCCTCCTGTCCCTCTGGAAACCATGCCCAAGACTCACAATTCATTTCAGATTTCCTTGACTCCCTTACGTGGTTCATTTATTTCTATTAATCTCACACTTGTTCCATCTTCATCTTGCCTGTGCTGAATGCCTTTTCTCACTCTGTGCCCCCATTACATCCCTTTCTGATGGGCTGCTCATTAGGGCCTGACTCCTGTTTCTCATTTCTTGATTTTCTGTCACTGGGCTTTCTCAGCAAAGCTGTACTCCTTGGACACCAGAAGAGGAGCATCCTTGTGCCAGGTAAATTGTATAGTAGGTTCTACTCGCTTTTTCTTTTGTCAATTTTAAGATGCTTATGTGTCTTAGACTCTTTTTGTTCAAAGAATTTTTATATTGTGTGTGTCTGTTTTAGCCAGAAACACTGACATCTGTTGGCTGCAAGCAGTGGAAGCATGAGTTACACTGATGAGAAAATAGGAAAGACAATGAATATATCATAATTTTTGTGCTTTTTAACTTCTAGGTAGAGATATTTCAAAGCCATTGCACAAGTAAGCCAGGTCCCCTATATTGAAGAAAAAGGAAATTATCTTTGAAGATTTGATAATAAACTAAGAAAGACATTACAGAAAAACAATTTTGGACACTTACATTAAGGACCCTATCTTTCCAACATGTAACCCTTTGAAACAGCCCAATTCAATAAAAAGGTTCTAGGATGAGAGAATATTTCACTCTGATAAATGCTTATGTACTCAGAACTTTGGTTTAGGCATAGTGAAGTGACTAAGCTAATACCCATTCTTCCTTTTCTTCCTTCAGAATACAACGTCTAGTTTTTAGTTAGGCCTATGCTAAGCTGAATAAAGACCACATTACTCGGGCTCCTCTAAAATAAAGCAGAAATGTTTTGTGTGGGCTTCAAAGACATGTTAAGACTTGTTAAATGCCCATTGCCCCTTCTTCATCCTGTTCTCCATTTGACTTCCTGGATCATGAAGCAGATGTCAAACTCTCTAACAGTCATGTTGAATTGTAAGGGCAAGGGTCGTATCTTAGGAATGAAGAAATAGTAAGTTTGAAAAAGCCTGGGTCTGAAAACTTCATTCCATAGAACCATAATATCAGGCATAAAATTATTTTGCATGTGAGAGAGTGAGAAATAAACTATATTGTTTGTCATGATTGCTTTTGCTTTTCCCCTGTCAGACACAGCCACATGTAATTCTGATTCAGGGAACTTTGTGGTGACTTCAATAGATGGGACAGAATATTGAGAGATTGTGACTGTATTCTTTGCTTACAAAAGACTGGGAATCAGAATTTATATAACTGAGTTTAGGCTGTGGTCACATATAAATCAGATGTCTATAACTGCCTTTTCTATCCCTGAAGACATTTACTAGTTCTCTAAGAAGCCAGCACTTTTATTTAAAGGTAATTCGTCCTAAAGGGAGAATTTGACAGGAAGACAAAGGTTTATATGCATTTATTTCAATGGTGTCATTATATGTAATACAATACATTATATGTAAAAAGAACAATTTTAAATAGTCTAATTATCTGTTAGTACAATTTGTTAAATAATAATTAAACATCTACACTTTTGGTATATTTTTGGCCATTAAAGATGATATATTAGGCATTCATTAAAGATATTAAAATGAAAGTGTGTTCAGGACATATTATTGAGTGAAAAAAATCTCATATAGATTTCTGGTTATGATAGCATTATACATTATTTGGGGAATCCTCTCTGCTCTACATATATGACAAATATAGATAATATGTAGAATGAGGAGATCCAAATGGCTAGGTTCCTAAGATGGAAAGTATACATCTTGATAAAAAAAGGGAAAAGAATGGAATTGCTCGATCATATGGTTGTTCTATTTTTAATTTTTAAAGGAACCTCCATACTGTTTTCCATAACGGCTATACTAATTTACATTCCCACCAACTTTTCCTTTCTCCACATCCTTGCCAGAATTTGCTATTCTTTTTGTCTCTGATAATAACTCCTTCTAACTGGGGTAAAGTGATATCTCACTGAGATTTTGATTTGCATTTCCCTGATGATAAGTAATGTTGAGATTTTTTGTTCATATATCTGTTGGTCATTTGTATGCATGTTTTCTTTCAATAAATGTCTATTCAGGTTTTTTGCCCATTTAAATTCAGATTATTATAATTATTATTCGCTATTGAATTGTATAAGTTCCTTATAAATTCTGGACACTAACCCCCTGTCAGATGTCAGGTTTGCAAATATATTCTTCCATTCTATAGGTTGTCTCCTTATTCTATTGATTGTTTCATTTGCTGAGGGGAAACTTTTTAGTTTGATATTACTTAGACATAAAACAGAATGAAATCCTATTGTTTACAGCAACATGAATGAATTGGGAGATCATTATGTTAAGTGAAATGAGCCAGACACAGAAAGACAAACACCACATAATCTCACTCATATGTGGAATCTTAAAAGGTTGATATTATATGAGTAGAGAGTAGAATAGCAGTTACTGGAAGTTGGGGAGGATCAGAGATGAGGAATAGGAAAAGGTTGGTCAATGGTTCAAGTTGCAGTTCCGTAAGTTCTGGGTGTTCTATTACATAGCAGGGTGACTACAGCTAGTGATAATGTATTCTCTCTTTCAAGATGGCTAGAAGAGAGGATTTTGAGTGATATCACCACAAAGAAATTATACATATTTTAAGTGATAGATATGCTAATTACCCTGATTTAATCATTATATAATGTATACATACAGTGAAACAACATACTGTTCTTTATAAATATGCACAACTATTATGCATCAATTATTTTTAAAATTTAGGAATAAAAAAAGAAAAGAACATTTTAATGGATAGATATGTTCATGAAAGGGAAAAATCAATATTATAAACTTATCAATTATAGTCAATTTATCCAAATATCGGTTTTATTCAAAATCTTAGCAAGAATTTTGAGAGCACTCAAAAGCTTATCTTAAAACTTTTATGGAAAACAAATATCTAAGAATATTAAAATAAAAAATTTAAGAACAAGGTTACAATAAATATCTTATTACAAACTGTAATGCTTGAGATAATGTGTTATTAATTTAAATATAAAAAGAGAAATAAATTTTCTATTAGGGTTAATGGCTCAAAATATGAAAACTATAAATATAAAAGATTGTTAGGGTTGGCAACATTAAAATAAATACAAAAAAAAGAAAAATTCTACATAAGAAAAAACATCATCCATTTAATTCACAAACTAAATTTTGGTGAAGATATGTGTAATGAATTAAAATGAAAAAGATTGTATTCCAGAGTATAAAAGGAGTCCTATACTCAAAAAAGAAGAGAAAAGGAAAAACCGAGTGAAAAAATTGTCTAAGGTTGAGGAAGAAATTTGGATGCTAAAAATACATGGACATATTCTTTTATTATTATTATTATACATTAAGTTCTAGGGTACATATGCACAACGTGCAGGTTTGTTACATATGTATACATAAATACATGGACATATTCTTCATTTCACTACTAATCATTGGAAGACAAATTAAAAAATAGAAAAAATATAAATAGTGTGACATAACTTAGTGCTGATGAAGGTGATGACAAATGGATAATCTATAGTCTGCTATTGAATATGTTAATTGACAAATTATTTTGGAGAGCTATTTGGCAATACTTAACAAATTTGGTGATGTGAAAACACTAAAATTGAGCAATGTATGTATTGCTTACATATATGTGTGTGCGTGTGTGTGTGCATGCGCGCACATTCAGGAGCCCACAGATTTGAGAGGGGCACCAGTCATGCAGTATTAACTCAAGTAGGAAAAATAAGAATTTTTGGTTTTGAGAAACAGATGCTACATTAATTTTTAAAATATCTTTACTTACTCAACAGATATTTTTTGAGTCTCAACATGCAAACAACCATGCTAGGTAAATAGGTAAAGAAAACCTGGTAAAAAATATAGATACTGAGAATATATCTGGTTTCAAGTTCAGATACAACTTTTGCTGTGTGATTTTGGTAAGTTATTGGCCTCTCTTTCTGTTAGAATTTTCCCATTTGTTAAAGAATAGTAATATTATTTATTTCATGGATTTTCTGTGATACTAATGAGTTTACATTTAATACATATATGTGTGTATGTGAGAATCTTTTCCCTCTGCCTCTCCCACACATATCTGTACGTGTGTGTATGCCTGGTAAATAGTTGGTATTCAGTAAATAAGTTTTAATTTTCTATCACCTAGTACTGTTGTAGTTGTCACAATGTTTTAGTGTAATGCATTACTCATGTGTATATATTTCAGACTGTATGTATTACTCTAAAAGATGTAGAGAAAAAGGCAGATTGGCTATAGACTTTGTTATCTGATGATAATGTGGTGGTACATTTTTAAGGTATTCTTTTTTCCTCATATGTTCCATACTTGAAGTTGAGGAAGCAGCAACCTAGAAATACCAACAATGACAAAAATAAAATTCCCAATAAAGACCTGCTTTTGGTAGCCAAAAGACCAGGAAAGGGGCAGACTAGCAAGACAGAAACTTTCGCACAATTACTGTTCTACATCCAAACACCACATTAAAAGACTGTAGTTCTACTCCACCCATGCCAGCAAAGAATGAGTGGGAAGACATTTCCACTTCTGTGGGGTTGTACTGAGTCACTTCAACATCCCTGACACAGAGGTGTTAGAAAAGGCCAGTAATAATTGAGTGTACCAAAAGAGTTAGAATGAATAAGACCTACTATTTGATAGAACAACAGGGTGACTATAGTCCATAATAACTTAATTGTACATTTAAAAATAACTAAAAGAGTGTAATTGGATTGTAACACAGAGGATAAATGCTTGAGGGGATGGATACCATACTCTACATGATATGATTATTACACATTGTATACCTGTATCAAAATATCTCATGTACAAATACTATGTCCCCACAAAAATTAAAAATAAAAATATTTTAAAAATTTGTGTAGCAAATGACATTTTCAAGAAAGTGAAAAGACAATCCAGAGAGTAGGAGACAGTATTTTACAAACCATGTATCTCATAAGGGACTCGTGTGTGGAAAATAGAAAGAACATTTAAAACTCAATATTACAAAGACAAATAACCAGTTTTGAAAATGAGCAAAGGATCTGAATGGATATTCCTCCAGAGTGGATATGTAAACAGCCAGTAGACACATGAAAATTGTGTCAACATAATTAGTACTTCACAGTCACTAAGATGGATATAACTGAAACAAAACAAAATGAAAAATAAAAAATAGAAAAAATTGTTAAAGAAGACATGAGAAATTGAGTCTTTGAACATTCCTCATACATGTAAAATGGTACAGCTTGAGTAAAAAACAGTTTAGCAATTCCTCAAAAAGTTAGACATAGAATTACCATAGCCACAGCAACTCCAGACATAGGTATATACCCAAAGAAATTGTAAATGAATGTTCAAACAATGTTGTATATAAATCTTAATAGAAGTACTATTCACCACAGCCAAAAGGTAAACACCTGAGATATCTATTAACTGGTAAATGAATAACCAAAATGTGGCATATCTATACAATAAAATATTATTCAGCCATTAAGAGAAATAAAGTGCTAGTACATCCTATAAAATGGATGAGCCTTAAAAACATGATGTGAAGTAAAAGAAGCCAGACAAAGTAGGTAATATGTTATATGGTTCCATTTATCAGAAAGCTGATTATTGTTTGCCGGGGGATAGGGGTGAAGGGAGAATGGGGAATGATTACTTAATGGAAACGAGTTTTTTAGGATAATAAACATATTTTGGAAGTGGATAAAACTTACAGTTGTAGAACACTGGAATGTACTAAAGGTCACTGAATTGTATACTTTAGAAATGGTTACTTGTATGTTTCCTGAATTTTACGTCAATTTAAAAAATTTCCTGCAGCATACATTACACTTAATAGTGAAAGACGTTTCTTGTAAGACTGGGGATAAGGCAAGGATGTTCACTCTCACCACTCTTATTCCAAATAGTGGTGGAACTTCTAGCCAATAAGGTAAGAAAAGGAAATAGAAGGCATATATAACAGAAGTGAAGAAATAAAGCTGCTGCTATTTGCAGAGGATATGAGTGTCTATGTCCCAAGAAATCTATTTTTAAAAAACCAATTCATAGAACTAGTAAATGACCAGCAAAGTTGCAGTGTAACATATCAACATATAAAAATTAATATCTATATACTAGAAATGACAATGAATATGTGGTGACCAAAATAAAAATCATAATTCCATTCACACAATGAAAAAAATAAAATACTTAGGTGTAAATTTAGCAAAATATGTACAGGCCTTGTGTGCTAAAATATACAAAACACTGTTGAAATAAATTGAAGATCTGAATAAATCGAGAGACATATCATAAACAGGCATTAGAAGACACAATATAGTAAAGATATTAATTCTCCCCAAATTGATATATGAGTTTATCTCAATTCTTTCAAAGTCTAGCAAGATTTTGTGTAGATAGATACAGACATGATTATCTTAAAATTTACATGGCAAAGCAAGGGAACAAGAATAGCTGGAACAATATTGAAGAATAATTAAGTGCAATAAATTAGTTTCTTTAATTTCAAAACTTCTTATATATTGCCATAGTAATCAATATTGTGTGATATTGGCAAAGGGATGGAACAGAAAATGTAAATCAGAAAGAGACCAACAAAAATATGTCCAATTGATTTTGACAAAAATGAAAAAGCAATTTAATGGAGGAATGGTTGTGTTTTAAGTAAGTGGTGCTGATTCCATTTGACACCCACAAGCAAACTAATGGACCTTTACCAAGTCTTACATTTCTCTAAGATTAACTCAAAATTGATTATGTGCATCAATGTAAAATATAAAACTCTAAAACATTTGAAAACAAAACATAAAAAATATCTTAGGGATCTAGGGTTAGGCAAAGAGTTTTTAGACTGAATTTCAAGTTAATTGTAAAAAGAAAATGATAATTTGACTTTATTAAAATTAAAAATACATTATATGTGCAAAATCTGTTAAATGAATGAAAACATGACTTACAGAGCAGATGAAAATGTTTGTAAACCACATAGCCAACAAAAGACACTATTCCGGAATTTATAAAGAACTCTCAAACGACAACAGCTGTTTAATTTAAAAAGTAATTTAAAAGTATTTGAATGCAGGAGAGCAATGTAAAGAAATGAACTATTGATACATGCTACACATGGATGAATGCCAAAAACATTATGTTAAGTGAAGGAGCCCAGACACCAAAACTATGTATTGGCTTTGGGTAACCCTGGAGGACAGTCTAAATAATTTTGGATATTATTCTAAATCCAGTAATTTTTAAAAAGAAAAAAACAATATAAATAAGATCATGTCGCTCTTCTATTTTTTTTTTTTTTAAAACCTGTCTTCTACACCTTAGAATGAACTATCTTACAACACTCTTCTCCACCCCGTCCTGCCCTAGCTAGCCACAGTGATCTTTCTCTTTCTTGAACATATTAAGCTAATTGCTGAGTAAAGGCCTTGCTAGTCTCTCCTCCTGCAGCCCTATTCCAGCTTTATCTGCATGGTCACATATGACTCCATGTTCAATTCAAGTGCCGTTTCTTCTGAGGGGATTCTTTAATCACCCCAGCCACCACAAGTACTCATATTATTGTATTTACTGTCTTTACCACTTTGATCACAACTCAAGCTTGCCTTGTTTGCTTAGGAATTTAATTGTAGTTTCCTGTCTCACTCAAATAAAATGTAAATTTTGTGAAAGCAAGGGCCTTGCTTGTCTTATTCACTCCTCTACCTTCACCAGTTAAGTACTAATTCCTGGCATATACTAGGTTTCTATTGATTAAATGAATGAATGACTTTCAAATAATATCTTGGCAAAATATCATGGAGTGCATAAATTCAGGAATTTTACACTCCCTAAGAAGTGCCCCAGTGTGTGGACTCAGTATGTTGTTTCTTGTTTACAACCCAAGACCATATTCTGATTTTACCCTTTAGGCAGTCTCTCAAACTGCCTAAAACTGTTCCCCCAACACTGTCTCTGAGGCAGTTTAAACTGTGCTTTATAAATTCCTCCTCTGCCCTATTCATCTCATTGCAATTTTTTACCACACTATCAGGTTGCCCTGCACAGAACAGGAGCAGTTTAATCTTTGGGAAAAATTTATTCCATTTGGTTAAATTCTAGATTGAGTTTTAGCTTATTTGAAGACTTAATCTCTTCTTTTCTTTATCTTATGTCTGTTAGCAAGCCATGCAAAACCTTTCTTCATATCTTACTTATTAGAGCGATTTTAGCATTGAATTCACAGTCATTCAAGAATGATTACCTCCTTTTTCTGAAAAACATTTTTTCTAAATATAATTGTATTTTAGAAATCTAGTATAAATGCATGTATAGGTTTCTCTTTGTATTATGTTTTCTACAAATTCCACTGTTGCTTTAGGAGATCCTATCACTTTAGAAGTAAATAAAGTAGATACTTTCTTAACATGATTTAAATAACAAAAAAACAAGATTTATAAAGTAACTGATAATTATAAATTTTTAAGAATTTTTTGTGGGAAGAAATTAATAAATAACGAAAAAAATAATGCCCTTGGAAATATTACTGCAAAAATATGGAAGAGGGCTAATTTCATAATATATAGAGAGCATTCAGAAAAATCAATAATATAAGAACCAACAAACAAAGGGAGGGGCAACTTTTTAAAAGAGGAATACAACAGAAAATAAAAATTTTAAATTAAAAAAAATTAAAGCAAAATAACAAATAAATTAATTATAAACATGGGAATATGTCAGTGTCGCTCATAATTTAAAAGGTACTTATAACATACAATGAAATAGATGTTTAATTCTATAAGTAAGATTGAAAAAACTGAAACAGAAATACACAACATTGATGCAATCTAAGAAAATGCATAATTTCATACACTGTTGGTAAGAAAAGAGAATGACAGACTTCCTTGTAAGACAATTTAATGTTATCTATCAAATTTATTATTTCTATATGCCTTCACTTTATAATTAGGTTTTCAGAAGTTTATCCTGAATGAAGTGTATAAAATGTATGAAAAGAAGTCTTTATAGGAATAATCATTATAACATTAATTTCAGTATTTATAAAATTATTTTTCAGTAGGGGACTAGAATTGGTTAAACCCATTATGCAACTAGGTCTGCCTTTAACACTTTCAGAGCCTAGAAGAAAAGGTGGTTATATAGGAAAGATGAGATACATATTTTACATATTCTCTTATTTACTAGCATTAAAAAATGATTTGTTTTGGCGGAAGAGATTGGGACAATGTTAGCTACAGGATACAAAATTTCAGTTAAGATGAATAAGTTCAACAGATCTATTGTAAAACATGGTGACTATAATTAATAACAATATATTATATTGTTGAGAGAAGGTTTTAAAGTTCTCACTAAAAAAGTGCTAAGTATATAAAGTAACGTATATGTTAATTAGCTTGATTTAGCCATTCCACAATACATACATATTTCAAAACAGCATGTTGTACTTGATAAATATATACAATTTTATGTATTAATTAAAATAATAAATACTAAAATTAATTCAAAGAAATGATTTGTTTATTTAGACTCTTCTAAAGATTATGACTATTTTTCCAAATGAATGGCTGATATTTAAATGTATTTGCTATATTTCAAAATATTGCAGTTAATATGTTTATTCATGCTTACATTATTTGATTTTTATCCAGTAAAAAGCTCTTCAGGTCCTATTGACATGCCACTGATAGTCTTTGTTAGTTTCCATACTGTCTAGTATGAAATAATTTTTCAGACTCACAAATTTCTGGTACCATACTTGCCTTACAAAAAGCCCTTCCATTTTGTGGAATAGGGTATTTAGAGGCTATCATTTGAGCACTAGGATTGTTTGCTTCTCATGGATTCGTTTTTATTTCTAGGACTAGTATTCAGATCTAAGAAGTATTTATTTATCCTGTAAAGATAAAATATACCATGAGATATACTTATTTAATGAGTAATTAATTCAAATAATTATTATATTTTATATAAATAATTTAAACTCGGTGCTGTAAGGCAATTACTTAACTGCTTTGATCTTGTCTTTTTCTTTTGTATTTCAATGTTACTAAAATAATTATTCACTTTTTTCCATAAAACACACACCACAGATTCAGTATAATAATATTAATATCCTCATCAACATTTTAAGTACTAAAAGCAATTTCAGATTTTAAGATAATATTATGTTTGTGCTTCAGAAATATCTCATTAAGAGTATTCAGTTAAAGTACTGTGTTTTATAGTCATGATTACACTACCAAGTTAGTATAAATTTAAGCTTATATGAATTATTTTACTTCAGACATTTAGATATTGCTTCTCTGAAAATTAATTTTGTATTATAACTATATAAAACATAGATTAAAATATATCAAACATGGTATATTCAGAGCAGTATAATTTTTGTTCCTTTTCTTCCAATGCAATTCTTCTCTACCCCTGCATGTAAGAATATTATACATATACAGACCCACATATGGTTTATCTTTTTATATAAATATATGTACACACACATATTTAATATTCAACAATGCAAATGAGAATCGAATGGAAATTACTGCCACTTGTGGGAAGCTAAATTTTTACATTAGCAAATTAATATAAATTTTTTTAAAGTATGAAATGTGATATATCAATTAGGTTTTATCATATTTTCCTATGCAGGTTGAGTGTTCCTTATCTGAAATGCTTGGGACAAGAAATATTTTTGATTTTTAATTTTTTAGGATCTCAGAATATTTGCATTACTTATCAGTTGGGCATCTCAAATCTGAAAATCTGAAATCTAAAATCCTCCTATGAAGATTTCCTTTGAGCATCATATCAGCACGAAAAAGTTTGGAATTTTGGAGCATTTGGGATTTTGGATTTCAGGACTTGGGATAGTCAATCTGTATTTTCTAAATTCTGTTTTCTGTGAACAAAATGGCATTGGCAACAGTGTATGTGCCATTATAATTTTCCTTTAAAGAAGTGCTATTGCCACAGCATTATTAATACAATGCACTTTCACCTTTACCCATTTGTGAATATTCACTGAGGATACACTCTCTGATATTTAGTCCGCTTGTGAACAATTACAAGAAAGGATGACAAGAGTTACTCTATAATTTCTATTTTGCATAACATTTCTCAGCACGATGGTATTTTTTTAAAGATTCAATTTCATACAACACCAGTAGCTTAAAGCTTTAACCAACATAGCTAAACAGAATTTGTGCCTTATGTTCCATTAAAGTGGCCTGTAATGGAAGCACCTTTACAAACCCATGGTATCAGTCACACTCTTTGTATCACTTTGAATTATGTTTGAGTAGATGTACCAGAAACCCACCTAAAATAGCTTCAGCAAATAGGGGCTCATTTTTCTCACATTATGAGAAAGCCAAAGGAAATTAGTTTATGATAACTGCTTAGGGAAAGTCCAAGATCCTTTAAAATTTCTACCACATTATCCTTTTCATGTGGTATTTATTTTTTCATGGTTTCAAAATGGCTTATCTGCCTTTAGATATTGTTTATATTCTAGGCAGGAAGAAAGAGGTACTAGCAAAGGTACCTGCCAGCTGAGTCTACTCTCTTTGTAGTATTAAAAAATAAAAAACTTCCTGTAGGATACACCCAGTAGATTTACTATTTGATCTCATTTGTCCAAAATGGATCACATGTTCATTAATAGCTACAATAGAGTTATACTACTTCTCTGGGAATAATTGAAGTTCTATGTAAAGAAGACAGAAAGCATGGTCACTGGTAAGAAACCAGTAATTTCTGCCTTATACCTCAAATCTGTCTCAGTGATATATTTTAGGGTAGTTTCTCCTAAAATGAAAGCATTATACATCTTGTCTTACTGAGGTATCTGAATACAAACAAAGTCTATTTTTCCAGAACACCAAAATTCTGATTTAACATTTTCAAGGACTATCATGAAAAATATGTTCCACAAATGTTTGTGTTAGTTTCCTACGTTTGCCATAATAAAGTACCACAGACTGGATGGCTTCAACAATGAGTATTTTATCACAATTCTGGAATCTAGAAGTCTAAGATCAAGGTGATGGGAAGGCTGGTTTCTTCTAGAGTGTCTCTCCTTGACTTGTAGATAGTTGTCTTCTCCCTGTGTTTTTACATTGTTCTCCCTCTGTGTGCATCTGCATTTTGATCTCCTCTTCTTATAAAGACACCAATCTTATGTAATTTGGGCCCATCCATGTGACCTCATGTTAACTGAATTTCCTTTTTGAAGACCGTATTTCTAAACACAGCCACATTCTGGAGTACTGGAGATTAAGACTCCAACATACAAAATTTTTTGTGGGTAGTTTAGCCAAGATCACTGTGGAAACATAGCAAAAATAGAAATAATAAAAACAAAAACAAAATATAATAAAAAAACTACCATAGCGGGTGATAAGAGACTATTTCTGGATCATCAATTTCTATGTTTAAACTATCTAAATTTCTGATTTCACTTCATCAGTAACATTTGAAAATGGCAACTGAAAAATCTTTACTAGGTCAATTATAAAACTAACATTGCCAGATGATTTCTAGTTCATACGATCTATATGTCCTAATAGCTTAATTAATTAATTTGCTTAACTGGCATAAGTAGCATCATATGTGATTGAAGTTATTCAGGCATTAAACTGTGAGGAAGTAACAAACCCAATCAGATGAAGTCCAAGCATATCTCTCTGGGATTTGTGGAAGACATTTAAACAGAGACATGCCATTTTCATAGTCCAATTTACTTGTACCTGTTTACTTAGATTTATCATGATTTGTCTTTTCTTTCTTTGTGATTATTGGCAGATTACAATTAGCTGCAGATGCAACAGAAAATATTATAATTTTGGAATATTAATTAACTTGGGTTCAAATTTTAATAACATGCATGAATTATTCCTAAGATGCTAATGAAGTGTGGAAAATAAAGGCAGTTACTATTATTTGGCTTGCTTTTCTGCTATCTTATATTATATAAAGTGTCTACTAAGCTGTGGAAAGCAAAACAAATATGGACAATGGTGATATTCTATGTGAGTTATTAAAACAAATAGGAAAGCATTCAGTCCAAGCACATATGAATTAATATTGACTTTTGTTAATTAATGATAATTTGAGAGTCAATCAATGTTAAAAATATCAAATTCATTAAATAATTATAGTTATTACAGTTTGCAACATAGAAAGAGATCTTAGGAGGAGGGGATGGATAGAGTTGGTTTGTCAGCTGGAACTCAGGGTTATTATTGCTGATGATGAAGGATTTCCCTCATACCATTTAGTGGAACTATCTAGGAAGGGTCTTCAAAGTTGAGGTATCAAAATTGAAAAAGGAGACCAGTTTAATGCCAGTGAGATAATCACTGCATGAGATGATTCTGATTAATTCGATCCTGATGATGTAATGTTCAATGCCTGTTTCGGCTTCTACGTCTTCTACAGGGTACTCTGTCCAATGTGAAGATGTAATGGGCAACAAATCCATGATTCAATGTTTGCATAAGTATTTATCTAAAATAGAACCGTCTATCTCAAATATTCTCTCTAGTTTAATTCAATTAATTAAATGAACTTAAATTAATCACACAAATATAGAGATTTTATTAGATGCTTTGCCCAGCTTACATACCTGAGATACAATGATAATCAATTGTGTATAACGTTAGAAGACGATAAGTATTAGGGGGAAAAAAAAAAAGTAGAGCAGGACATACGTTGACACAACCTTTTTGTTATGTAACAATAAACATTCACTTAACTGATATGTCTATGAATCAGTGATCCAGGATGGAGAGTTCTTTTGGTCAGTAACATTAGGGTCTCTGCCACATTCTATTAACCAAAGCAAATCACAAAGGCAACCTACATTCAAAGTGTGAGGAAATCGACTCTACCTTTTTAGTTAGAAGAGCTACAAAGTTACTTGGTAAATGTGTGCATTCAGAGATGGGGAGAAGTGGAGTTACTAATGAAATCAACCTATCATGGTCTGCCCTCATGGAGTGTATAATCATTCACCCCTTCCACATAAAAAATATGCTCTTCCCATCTGATGATGATATGATCTGAATGTTTGTGTTCCCACCAAAATTCATATATTGAAATCCTAACCTCCAAGATGATAGTATTAAGAGGTGGGGCCTTTTGAGAGATGGTTAGTGCTGCCCTCATGAATGGCACCAGTGTCCACATAAAATAGGCCCATAGAAGCTCTTGCATCCCTTCCACAATGCGAAGACATATCTAGAAGGTGCTATCTGTGAACCAGAAGGTGGATCCTCACCAGACGCTAAATCCATTGCTTGATCTTGGACTTTCTAGCTTTCAGAACTGTGAGAAATAAATTTCTGTTGTTAATAAGCTAAGCAGTATATAGTCTTTTGTTATAACAGCCCAAACAGACTAAGAAACACAACTGTCAACAACCACATCCAATCTCATCATCAAATTCAGAGTCTAACATTCTGTGATTTCTATTGGTCTGGATGTGGCCCCTCTTGTTCCAGAAACCTGCACAGTACTTCCTCCTAATCTGTTGCTTTGCTTTCTATAGTTTCAGTTTCTCATGGTCAACTGTAATCCAAAAATATTAAATGAAAATTTTCAAAAATAAACAATGCATGAGTTTTAAATCGTACCATGTTCTAAGTAGTGTGATGAAATCTCACACCAGCCCACTGTCTTCTACCTGGGACATGAATCATCACTTTGTCTAGCATATTCAAAATGTACACTCTAATTGCCTAAAGGTCACTTACTAGCTACTTTTGTTATCAAATTGAAAAATCACAGTATGTATAGGATTTGGTTCTATTCATGGTTTTAGGCATTCATTTGGGGCCTTGGGACATATCCTCCATGGAAGAAGTATGACTATAACAATAAGAAAAATATATGTGCCTCTGAAGCACTCAACATACAATGATAAAACAGGAAAAATTACTTATGAAAAGGAAAAGAACGAGAAGCACATAGCAGTCCCTGGTCCATAGAAATTCTGAAATATTATTGAAGTGAAGTTCCAGGTTCTCTTCTGCTTTGGGGGAATATTATTTTATTTGGGTCTTGTTCTGCTCCTTAAAAATGAATTATCTATTTATTGTTCTCAATGACTTTTGACTTTTCCTTCTGAAAGGTCTTTTCCACCCATGCTGGGTACTTTTTAAGAAGTGGTCCTGATATTGAACATCTGTCTCAACCTATAGAAAGTTGTAGGTCTGAGGTCTCTCTTTCTCAGTCTCACAACATTTTTGTGCATACTGGCAGTACTTTTGCCAGTATGGCTCTCTTAAAATGTTCTGGATTTTTTATGTACTGTATTTAAAATTATTCTATTCCATTTTTCAACTGCTATGCTTACATTTCTTTCAAATAATTTATCTTGTCTGAATCATTTCTGGTTGGGTTGTTAAGAAAGTGCCCTTATAACAACTGGAAGTTGTTTTATCTGGTTGAAAGGCTTCCTGTAATACCTCTTAATTCTTTTAGAAGTATTACAAAGAAAACTATAGCTACACGTTTGATTTTGTCTGTGCCCTGAAGTCATGTCTTACTTAAATATTTTTTCTTGGCCGAAGAGGTTAAAATTAAGAAGTGCATTATGTGTTGCATAATATTTCAATCAATAATGGACCACATATACAATGGTAGTCTCACAAGATTATAATAGCATAATAGTTTCACTGTACTTTTCTATGTTCACATATGTTTAGATAAGCAAATACTTACCATTGTGTTATAATTGCCTACAGTATTCAGTACAGTGACATGTTGTACGGGTTTGTAGCCTAGGAGCAATAGGCTATTTCACATAGCGTAGGTGTGTAGTAGGCAATACCATCTAGGTTTCTGGAAGTAGGATGTTCCTACCATGATAAAATCGCCTGATGACAAATTTCTGAGATGTGTTTGTGTTGTTAAGCAACGTGTGACTGTAGTTTAGTTTCCCAACTCAGGAAGTTCTGGCCTCGCTGTTATCCATATTTTTCTCTGCAAATTGGTCAGTTATTGTCTGGGTTCATCTGTTTCATGTGACATCTTAACTTTTGCTGTAGAAAAAATATCTCAGCACCTGCTTCCAAAATTACGCCTGGATATAACTTTGGCCAAGTCCAAAAGCTCATTATGTACATTTTCTATATTTCAAGTTATTGACTTTGATAATTTTGAAATTGTTTTGCCAGTATATGATCTGGGTTACTATTTTTTCAGCCTTCTATAACAGTATTCTTGTCATATCTTCAGCTTCTTTATCATTTCCTAGCTTTCTCCTCTGACTGGTACCAAAGTCAATAACATTTATTTTTTTAATAGTAGCACCACATTTAGATGTACTGTCTAAGTTATCTATTGCTAGGATGATACTGAGAACAAACAACCACCAGCTTCACTAACATACACCAATAAAAGTTTATTTAACTTATTGTGCAGGTCAACAATTTAGGCTGAGTTTGTCTAGGCATTCTTTCTTATGCTAACGAGGCTCTCTCACATGTATAATGTTTGATTGTGGATTGGCATATCTATGAAGCCCTTGGTTAGAACTCATGAAATGTTTTGACTCTGCTCTATGTATTTCACCTTCAGCAAGCCAGTTAGCGCATATTCTTCTAGTGAAGGCACAGGATAGTGAGGGAGCAAGGGGAAACACAAGGAATCTTGAGGTCCAGTCTGTGAACCAGAACATCATCATTCTGCCACATTTTATTGGGCAAAAAAGTCACAAGGTGAATTCAAATTTGAAGGTTAGAGAAATGAACTATCTTGTTAGAAGAACTAAAAAGTCACATAACAGAGAGTGTGGATGTAGGAAGGGACAAAACATTGGGGGCCATTTATGTAAGTATTTTTACCACAGTGATATTTGAGAAAATATTTAAATGAGATAAATGAATCAAGCAAATGGATATCTAAAATATATACTTTCATGAAAAGAAAGCAGCCAGTGCAAAGTCTCCAAGGCGAGAATAGGCCTAGGTCATTAGAGCAAGCCACAGTGGTAGAGGAGACTGGAATAAGAATGAGGTCAGAGAGGAAATGGGGCAGATCATATGGGCTTGTAATATATTAAAGGTCTTTGCTTTTATTCAGAGTGAAATGGAGAGCCATGAAGGGTTTTGAACAATGGCATAATCTTACTTCTGTCTTATAAGGACATATCTGCCTACTATGCTGAGGATAGATTATATAAGACAAAGTGGAAAGCAAGGAGACTAGTAGGAGGCTATTTCAGAAATCCATGTGCTCAGACTAAGGTATAATAGTTAATGTCTTAATCCATTTGTGTGGCTATAAAAGAATACCCAAGGCTGGGTAATTTATAAAGAAAAGAGATTTATTTGACTCATGTTTCTTCAGGCTGTACAAAAAGTATGTCTCCAACATCTGGGCTTGATGAGGGCTTCAGGCTGCTTCTACTCATGGTAGGTGAAGGGGAGGTGGCAGGTACACATTATGAGATAGAAAGCAAGAGACAGAGGAAAGGGAGGTGCCGGGCTCTTTTTTTTTTTTTTTTAAAAAGTGCAGCTCTTGCTAGGACTATCAGAGTAAGAACTCATTCACCATCCCTAACCAGGTAGGGCATTAATGTATTCATGAGGGATCCACCCCAGGACCTGAAGACTGCCCCACCACCTAACACGGCCACATTGGGGGTTAAATTTCAACATGAGATTTGGAGAGATCAAACATGCAAACTATTGCAGTTGAAGAGATAAAATGTAGTCAGAATTTTGCTATATCTTGAATGTAGAATCAGTGGGATTTACTGATTGATAGGCTATGGAATAAAGAAAAGGGATCAGTGATAACACCAAGGCTTTTGGTTGTGTACCTAGAAAGACGAAGTTGTCATCATCAATGAAGATGATGGAAATAGTGGGAGAAATATATTGGAGAGAAGGTTAGGTGTTTAGTTTTGAAAATGTTAAATTTGAGATTTTAGGTGTTTAGTTTTGAAAATGTTAAATTTTGAGATTTGAGACAAGATAAACATCTATATGGAGATGTTGAGTAGACAAAATTGTGAAGAGATCTGAACTGAAAATATGAATTTGGGAGTTATGGACATATAGATGATATTTAAAGCCATGAGACTGAATGAGACTTCCATGGGAAAGACTGAAGACAGTGACAAGAAGAATAAGTAAGAGCTGAGCTTCTAGCTACATGAATGCCAAAAACAAAATAAAATGAAACACACATGTATTAAAATGCTCACTTTTATGAATAACAATAAAAACAAAAGACCAGTTGGTTATAAAAATGTCTAAGATTATTAAAAATTATGATAATAACTCCCAGTTTTATAGTTTTGTGCAGTTTCTATAAGACATTGTAGAAAACATCCCAGTTTATTAATTCACTTTTAAGCATTTACCAGATGGAAATATATATGAATTGCAGAAATTATATAAACATATTTATTGCATGATTATATTGAAAAGTAAAAACTTGAAATACATTATTTCTGGAAAGTATTAGTTGTATTGTTTTAACAAAGTATTTTAGCAAAATATTTATTACAATCCATTGATTCCTCTGCTAGGTTTTCACTTAGTTGGATATGTGGAGGTAGATGTGTAAACATTTACATATGACCATATTAACTGAGAATAATATAAAATATTAAAAGATTAAAAACAACATAATAGCATATGCTATATTGTGTAAGTTTCCAAATTTTCTATTTTATATATGGTTAATTTACTTAAGGAATTTATGAAAAACTATTAACTTTTAAAATATGAAGCATAAGTACATTGCTTGCTTTATCTGTTGACTAACATGTAGGGTAATTTGGATTAGAAATGCTCCTCAACCTTTTCTGGTACCACATGGTAGAATCAGCTTATGGATGGTGTCATTTCCTAAAATAAGAAAGTAGAAAATAAATCGTTTGATTTTGAACATGTTCTATGCCTTCAAAACCTCCATGGAAAAAAAAAGTCCAGAAAATACATGGAAAGACATATCAGGTACTGCAAAAATAGTTCAGATGTAGAACATGTAGAATGTTCAGGAGTTCGAATTCTGGAAAATAATCGGTGATCTAAGTGAAAAATATACTTAGAGACAAGCCGTCTAAGGAGAGGAACTTGGTAAACGTCAACATTTAAGGTTGGGAGAAGTGAAAGGACAGAATAAAAAAGGCCTACAAGGTGTAATTACAGATGTAGAGAATTGAGGCAACACTGAGCCACAGAAGTCAAGAGAGGAGCATTTCAGGGGAGTGAGCAAAAGTCAGACACTGCCAGCAAAAGTCCACTAGAATGCATCCATCTTAAAAAAAAAATAGCATTGCATTTGGTAATGAGATAGGTGATGAAAAGTTACAAATAAATGGGAAGTTGAAAGTAGAAGTATTATTGCAGACAGTTTAGGAGTATGTAGGTGAAAGAAAGTGAAAGTTAAAACATGTCTTGAGGTGAATCTACTTATGAAACTAGGGCAATGATGCTGGTAGTGTGACTGAACTCTTAGCAGTTATCCAGATCTCATGTCCACCTGTACACCAAGACTACATGATATAAGGAGAGTCCTCAGAAGTTTATCTTTGACTCTTTTCAATGACAGAAAAATCTTTTTATTCTGTGGGTGAAGCTTTGGAAGACATATATGAAAGAAAGTCCCAGTTTCTGTGTTCTGAAATCCATCACTATTCCTAGGCTTCTTCCCACAGTTACTGAGCATGGTGAGTATATTAAGCCAGGCACATTCTCGGGACAAAACACTGGCTCCAGGTGTCCCCAAGAGGCCTGCTGAACTCCCTTAGACTGTAGATTCTGAGGTGCTTCCTTCCATTCTGTCCCCTATCTATCTGTCCTTCACTGCAGGACAGACCTGCACTGTGGTCTGACTGCTTACCCAGCCTTTCTGGCTCCTACCCAATGTTTCTCTCGCATAGGCATCTGTTCTCATAAAATCCTTGCACATTTAACCCCATCTTGGCATCTGCTTCTCAGAGGACCTGGGCTAACACACACATATAATAGAAAGTATAACATGTTGTTTGAAACTGTGACTCTCTTAAGCCATGTGCTATTTGTTGAAGACAGTGATGTACATTTACAAAATTGTCTGTCTTAATGTTTAAAAAGTAGATAACAAGCTTTACTAATTTTACAGTTGAGTCAGTCCATCTTTGTCCATATCCCCCTTTTGATGGTCCCCCTGTACAGTGTTCCTTACATTTTGAATATCCTGCCTATTGAAAGTCATAAACAGTATCATCCAGTGATATTTGGCATTCTTTCTGTTCTTGACTACGTTCATAGTTTCCTCTAAGGAGCATGGTGAAACTGGCAGGTAGTGCAAGGATTCTTTACTTTTTCTTTACTTGATGTGTAGTATTTATGTTATTTGATATTTAATTTGTAAAATGATAGATGCTTGTTGTTGAGGAAGAGATAGTATAAATCATACTAATGACCTTACTACTAGGGTGAAGGACTTGCCAGGACACTTCCAGTGTTCATTAGCATGTGCTCTGCATCACAAGGTAGTAGGAGAACAAAGAAGAAAATATCACTGGGTGAGAAAGCCCCAAAGAAATGTACCTCTAAATAATGGGTAAGACTTGCTCCATCAATCATTTTTTTTCATATTTCTCTCAAGGAATAAAGGCTACTCCAATGATTGGGTTAGAAGTATGAATGCTGTTGTATGAGGATGAGTTAACTGGATTTGGCCTGAATTTTATTCATTATGTTTTCAGTAAGACTCCAAATAATTGGGCAAGCATACTAGTCTCTGTTGTGTTTATGTCACTCTGGGATCATAGGAGGGAGAGGAGTCCTGTAGTGCTAACACATATCCCAGTATTGCAAAATAGAGGCCTTCACATCTATACCAACGCTCCCTCTGTAAAAGATGCTGAGCTCATCCAGTTTGAAGGAGAGGGAGCCGCTTGAGAATGTAGCTTTGTACTAAGGGTTCTTATTAAATGATACTTGATCCTATTTAAGTGAAGGCATGTGAAATGTGCACAGTGGGTATAATTATTTTGATTAACGCAGATACCATCACATTTCCATACCAAAGTTAACATTTAACAGAATAGGCAGTTTCAGATTATTAACAACAGGCCATAAGCAATCCTGGCATTTCCTAGGAAATGTCTAATTGGAAACCATGACTTGGGAAGAGACATCTATTTCCTCAAAATTGATTACTTTGTTCTATTCAGAGAAAATAAAAGTATAGAATAGGCCACGACAAATGGTCATTTACTCATGTATTCTACTGAGAAACTAGGGTATGGCTCTGGGAAATACTTCCAGGAGATAGGAAATCAGAAAATTTACAAGTAAGACAAAACACAAAAATCACAAATCCCACTACCCCACCCCCAACAGACTAAGGACTCATCAACATTAAAAAGACACAACATCTTTTAAAAATTTAATAAAAGCATTGAAGTAGACATTTTTCCTTTTTCTTGACCGATAGCATCTGAACTCACTTCTTATTTTGGAGGAATACCTCATTGTATGTAAGTGGAAAGTAAGACCCTCATCCTTACGGTGAAGGTTAAGGGAGAAAAATTGTTTCTCTCTCTTTCTATCCCTTAATGCTTAAACTCTGGAGAAAGTGATGCAAAGACGAAGGGATAGATTGTCTTTGCAAGGGCTTCACAGAATCTTGCAAGATGTGCATCAACAAAAGGATTGGCGTATGGTCTTGGTTTTAGGCGTTCAGTCACAGCTGTGTTCAGCAGCCTAGATGGCCATGGTACCAAAACGGCATTCTAATCAGTCTAGTCCTTTAACCTGGACTTAGTTATCATTGTCATTGCCTAGGCTTCTTATTCACCCATTTCCCCAAATGTATCTCTCCTGATTCTAATCTATGAGCCACTAAGTAACTAATTTCTTTATGTTATCTAAAAGTGTAGCTGTTGCTTATGGCCAAGAGTCCCGAATGATATGTTACCTTATTTAAAAATATATAAGTGATTTCAAATAATCCTGTCAGATAATACTTTTCATTCATCATTTTATTGGAATTATAGCCCCTGAGTATTGACAGTAACACTAGAGGGCATACTTTAAACAGTCCTTTTAATAACACATGATATCCTCTACAACATTACTGGTTAGTGGCTATCTGGCCTTCATTCAAATGCTTTCGGTGACAGAAAGCTAACAATTTCTCAAGCCTGATTATTCCATTTTAAGACAACTGTAATTTTTACAGTTATTTCTTCCATCTAGCTTTTTTTTTTTTTGTAACTGTAAGACGTGTGGTGATTTATTTGGCAGCCTCATCTAAGTTTCAGCTCATCTTGAGATTGCAGTAAAGTATATATCTCTGTTTTGAAAGGCTGTGGTCATACATTTAGTTTCATTAAAGTTTAATTAAAAGTATTTTCGGCCAAGCATGGTGGTTCACACCTGTAATCCCAGCACTTTGGGAGGTCAAGGCGGGTAGATCACTTGGGGTCAGGAGTTCAAGACCAGCCTGGTCAACATGGTGAAACCCATCTCTACTGAAAGTACAAAAGATTAGCCAGGCATGGTTATGCATGCTTGTAATCCCAGTTGCTTGGGAGGCTGAGGCAGGAGAATTGCTTGAACCAGGGAGGCAGAGGTTGCAGTGAGCTTGATCATGCCATGGAACTCCAGCCTAGTGACAGAGTGAGACTCTGTCTCAAAAAAAAAAAAAAAAAAAAAAAAAAAAAAAAAAAAAAAAAAAAAGAAAGAAAGAAAAAAAATATATAAATATGGCACAAATATGGGCTCCAGAACCCCCCTTGGGAAAATTTAATGCTGTGATATTTCTAGTTCAGATTTGGGTCTGGCTTCCTAAATTTAGTGCAAGTTTTAAGTCTCGTTAACTCACCCTTATTGGAAAATGCTTCCACATCAGGTTGTCATCCCCATACTGCCTTATTTAGAATCAGATTTGGGTTCCGTAACAAGTGTTGGGGTGGAGGAGGGAGACTAGGACCAATGTGAGTGTTGGATTGGCTCATAATTCCTTTGACAAAGAGAAGCAATAGTGTTTGTGTATATGAATATTGTGACAAATGTTTTCTTAAAAAAAAGAAAAGCCTGCCAAAGTGGGTGAATAAAATGCAGCTAATTTAAAGTTTAAAACCTCTCAGAGTGAATGATAGTCCTCACTTGGCCTAAAACGTGTGGCTAATTGCTGTTTATTAGCAATATGCTTTCCTCTTTTGCAATGGCTATAATAAATCTGCAATTGGAATTCCCCCAATTAGCTATTTCATGGGCCAGAGCCAAGATTTAAATTTCTGCTGCTGAAAATATAGCTTCATTGATCAAAATCACACAGGTGAAGAATAAAGATGCAGCTGCTTATGTAAACTTCAGAATTTATATCAGGAGTGAAGACCCATAAAAATATTTGCTAAAAAATGACACCTAATTAAAACAATTCCTCAAATCTCTAAAGGCTTTATGATTTTTTGTTTAGTTTTATCAATGGAAAAATCCAGGGTAATAGAATTTGCTGGCAAACAATATATTAATGTGCATTAATGTGTGAATTTTCTTATGTTTAAAAGTCCATGTATTTTATATTATCTTTTTTTTTTTTTTTTTTTTGGAGACGGAGTCTCGCTGTGTCACCCAGGCTGGAGTGTAGTGGCGCGATCTCGGCTTACTGCAACCTCCGCCTCCCGGGTTCAAGCAATTCTCCTGCCTCAGCCTCCCGATTAGCTGGGATTACAGGCATGCGCCACCAAGCCCGGCTAACTTTTTTTTGTATTTTTAGTAGACACGGGGGTTTCACCATATTGGCGAGGCTGGTCTTGAACTCCTGACCTTGTGCTCCACCCACCTCGACCTCCCAAAGTGCTAGGATTACAGGCGTGAGCCACCGCGCCCGGTCCTTATTTTATATTATCTTGTAAACACAGTTTAAATGGCTTGTAGTGAGGTAGTTATTACTGAAGGCAGCCCCCCAAAATAATATATAATGAATTTATATAACTAATACATACAATAGTTTAGACCTTTGGAAGAGTGTGTCATTGGAAATTAATCCTTGAGGGTCTTTTAGTGCATTTCCCATTAAAACTCACCCTATTCCTCTTCCCATGCTTACATTTCTTTGAACAATTTGGGAGGTAGAAGCGCAGACGCAAAGATGAAATTTCCAGATAAGCAGTTCTGTTTCCATAGTCTGGGTAACATAAACATCCATTCACCCAGCTGTTAAAGTGAGTTTGTAAAGTATGCAGAATTCAAAGTTCAAAAATTCTCAACATTTTTGAAGTACCACACTGTGCCAAAGACCACTCCCCTGTCTGGCATATCCTTCCTATCATTTCTTCCTAGATGACTCTATTTACTCTTCAACTATTGACTCAATCACATCTTCCTTTCCCTGATCTCTGTGATTAAATATTTTATGCACTCTTTTGGAAAAATGTACTTCTCTTCTTAGTACTGCTCATTCCTATTATATGATAATGAATATGTGGTTATTTGATTAATGCTTGTCTCACCTCCTGTAAACCCTGAGCAACTTGAGGGAAGGAGCCATATCTAGTTTTGCTCACTATTGTATTCCCAGCACCTGCCACAGTGGCTGGTAATCAGTAGGCACTTGATAAATATTGATAAAACAGATTAAATCTTCACATTCATTTTCAGAAGCCTTTTCCAAACCTCTACAGTTTTCCTGCTTCTCTACCATAAAGAGAAAGAAAATACTTCCTTTTGATGAGGAAAATTATTTCCCTGTGCTTTAGACTCCATCTACTCCAGTTTTCTCCAGTAACTCACTCCAGCAATCCCTAATTTTGCTTCTATCTTCAATCTTTTTCTCCGTTCCTTCAGAATAAATGTATCATCAAGAATCTTCTATTTTACAAACAAATATAAACACAAAAAGAAGCAACAATAAAAATAAAACATCCCTAAACCTCCATTCAATTATTTCATGTATTGGACCTAAATTGTAGAACATCTACAATTTTTGTAGTCATCTACCATTTGTCAGCCATATTTCAGGCTACATAGTGAAGAACATAGATTAGTTTCTGTAAAAGAAACAACTGAGAGTCAGCTGCCATCCCTTCTCCTTGCTTTACTTCAAAGCCAAATTTCTAGTTTCTTTACAATATTATTTTCCCTTGTGTTTACCTTCTCACTTCCTATTCACCCCTCCACCTCCAGAAGTTCCATACCAAATAGCTAACCAATAAGTGGTTAAACCTTATCAAATTTGGCATTTGATCAAATTTGATCCTTATGAAATTTAACGTTCTTTTAGCATTTGGACTGATGACTCTCTCCTGGATCCTCTTTTCTCTGTTGGTTGCCTGAAACTTATCTTTTTTGGTTCATGGAAGATTTTTCTTGCTTTCATAAATAAACTATTATTTCTCTATTTATATTACATGTTGGTATTCCTTGTGGTTACATTTTTAGTACCCTTCGTAGGCATTTTCCAGGTGATCTCATTTAATCTATTGGCTTAACCTATAATATGTAAGTCTCGACATATCCTGCCAAAGTCTCTAGTTAGATTTTCAAATCTATGGGTACAATTACTGTTATTCTTCTTCATCTGGATAGCCCACAGATTATTTCTAAAACAAATTCATTGGTGTGTCCTTCAAGAACAATTTGTTCTCTTTTCTCTTTCTTAAAAAGTACCCTTCACTTAGTTGCTTGAGCCAAAGCAATGATGTTCACCTTTGATTTCTGACTACATCTTCCCCTCATTTGCTGTGATAGTCAGTCATCAAGTAGCATTGATTTTACTTACTTAAAATTCTTTAGCTTCCATTCTATTTCCTCTATGTTCACTACTCCTACTTCCTTTTGGAATGTATCTTCTCATATGCAGATTATTATAATAGTCTCTTAAGTGGTTCCCCTTATAAATCTAGTTTTGACATTTCTGCCAGCACAATTTTTATAATATGCAAATATGGCCCTGTTGTTCTAGTGCTAAACATTCTTCACTAGATCACTTGAACTGTCAAGTTAGCACAGCCCCTAAGCACATGCCTAGCCATTCTTATTTCACGTCTCTTGTGCATGCTTCCTTCAAATTCTATGTTCAGTCAACTTCAAATTCCCCATGGGACCATATTTCCTCTCATTTCCAGAATTTAGTGCACAATTCTTTATTGTGTCTTCCTTGATCTTCCCAATATAATTAAGGAGTCTTTGTTCTTTGATAATAGAATCCCACAGTTATCTTTATTACATATTTATCCAGTCTAGAGGATAAAATTTACTCAAAATTCCTTAACTATACATACTCTTTTTTAACTATCACCTCCCCTTCCCACATAATCTCTCTCTCTCTCTCTCTCTCTCTCTCTCACACACACACACACACACACACACACACACACACCCCTATCATGGAAAGACGGTGTTGATAATCTGACTTGATTTATTGGTGGGAACTCAGATTAAAAGATCGTACCGTGAAGTTGGTACTTCCTTTGAATTAGATCATATCTGTCTGTCCTCTGCTTGAAATGGTTCCCCATTAAATTGAGAATAAAAGATAAGCACCTTCACATAGTTTAACAGATTTTACTGTCATTTACCTCTTGAAACTCACATTGTTCTCCACCTGCTTAAAACTTTCCAGCCACGTGGCCTTATTTCAGTGCTTTGACTATGCAAAACCCCATTGCTCATAGTCTTTTCTTTCTGAATACTACCCCCCCAACCCCCGCTTCACTATTTTTTGTCTGGATATTCCTACCCATCATTTAGATCTCATCTTAAATGTCAATATCTCAGATAAACCTTCCTTGATTTCTCATTTTGTAATGAATACTTTCTGTCATTCTCACAATGTATCTTGTTAGGTTACGTGATTGAATCATTATAATTTGTCATTGTCATCTACTTCTTCCATTTTACCATGAGGCCCACGAGTCTTATGGAGTATAAGAAGATCATATCTGTTTTGTTCACCACTGTATAATCTGTTGGGCATCTTTAGGTGTTCAGAATCCTTTTAATAAGTGTAATGTTTTGGGGACAAAGACCATAATGTGCTTTCATTGCTTGCTTGGGAGGGAGTAGAGATGGAGGCTAACATTGCTGACCTTTCACATATGCTTAGGACCTCATTATGTAACCCCCTAAAGTTTTCAATCCTTCACCCATATCCTTTTGGACCCCTTTAATCTTTTGGAACATTTCAGTTCCCTGGGTTCCTTCTCCCCCAGCAGCCAGTATTGGTATCTCTGTGCAGAGGCTGCCCTTAGGCTGGTAGAGAGTGCCTGGAGATTTATTATCTCCTGAGGTCCAGGCTCTTATGAAAGGTCTGATGAGTTTCAGGGGAGGAAGTGTAAATACTCCGTCTCCCTTATCCCGGATTAAGACCACAATTTCCTCTGTCTCCAGAAGTCCCATGTGGAATTGAGCTATGCTCTCTGTGGTTTTCCTTAGTTCCATATCCTTGCTTGGCTTTTTAATCCATCCCTTTTTTATCCCAATTCCTCTCTCGTCTATTGTTTTTTCCTAATAAGTCACTTTCACGCAAATCCTTGGCTCAGAGTTTGTTTCTGGGGAACTCTACCTAAGACATCAAATTTCAAAGAAGAGGCTTTGAATGCTTTTCATGTCCTTAGTACAAACTTTTGACCTAGGCTGTCAGTCAAATTCTAAATTATTTTTTGTTTAAACAGGCACAGATGCAGAATGTGCTGGAAAGGCCTTAGTGATCCACCCATCCAAAGGTCTTGTTTTATTGATGAGGGACTGAGCAGCAGAAGGGCGGATGCTTGCTCAAGGTCACAGCCTTCGTGACTGCGGGGTGGCCACCAGGACTAGAATCCTGATATTCCTGACATCCAGATTCATGCTTTACATCAAGAAGCTTTCATAAATTTAAATTGAGTGATTTAAAAAGGTTGGAAAGAAACCAAACACTATTAAAATAAAACAAATTGGCCTTCAGATAAAAATAATTCATAGGAGCATTAAAGTCATTAAAATACATCCTGAGGATAAGCTGAACTGATAGCAACTTAGTGTCCCTTACTATGTTTTATACAACAATTTTATACAGTCATTTCTTCTAATGCCTCCTACAGAGAAAACATCTGGTAATTATGTGGCTTTAGGATACATATATGTACATATGTACAATATAGGTGTATGTGTGTGTATAACAAAGCATTGAATTTCTTAAAAATAAACATTTGAAATGTTTACAAAATTGCTGTTAAAAGCCATGGTATGGCTGCTTCACAGATTGTGATGAGGAATAGCTTCATATGTCTTACCTGAGAGCCCTCAAAGTGCTTTAAATGTGTTGTACTTGTGACTTATGAGGTTCCCAGACAAGATATAAACCTATAATTTTCTGCAGTCATCGTTAGTCAAGATGACAGGCTCAACCTGGAATGGAATTGATTTATTAGATTTTTTTTTTTATTCAGATGAAGCTAACACATAACTATAAATTCTCTGATTAATGAAAAGGTTCTAATACCAGAGCTAACACATCTTCATGATTTGGTCTCTAAAACTAATTTAAGCAAAGTTGTAAATACCACTCCATAAAAAACACCCATTGCTGCGTGTGTGTGTGTGTATGTGCTTGTGAGAGGGCTCGTGTATTCAGTGATAGGTCCACAAAATTTTATAAGAGGTGAAAGGGATTCTTTTGGTGACTTCAATTTTATTAGTAGGAAAATGTTACAGAGCTTTTGTGATAGGTTTTCTAGAAAGAGGAGGAGGATATGAAATTTAAATGTATTGCCTTGAAGTCAATTTCTGATAACTTAACATTATTTTAACTAAAATGAAATCACACAGTGCAATGTTTTTCAATAAGTAGACTGAAAAATGATTGATTTAGTAATCACCCAAACTTCCACACCATGCAGAAATGCTCTAAATGCCATTTCCTAGAAGTCATGTTTGAGTACTATTGGGGATAGAGAGTTTAGTATTTATAGTTTTAGATAATAATACATTTTAGAAAAACTTAACTTATATTCATAAGAAGTGTATTTTTCCATAAATCTGAGACCCTTGTCAGAATTCTGCCCTCTGGTGATACACAGACTTATTCTAATCTTTCTTGCGTAGGATGTTTTTTCACAGTCACCATATGCACAATGCCCTTTGCTCATCTAGATGGAAAGTAGAGCCTCTCTTGTTCATTTCTCATGCAACATGGTTTCTAAATTTTTCATAATCCTGTCATGGTTGAATTGGTGAAATTCTCTTCAAATGTGGCGTTCCATTGAGATGAAAAAAAAAACAGTACTTTTGCTGCTCCTAATTTATTTCTGCAACAAATAGTTATTTAGTGTCTATTTTGTGTCAGCACTACTCTAGGCATTGATTGAGGGATACAATGGGAAGAAAAAAACTCTGTCTTCACAGCATTTTTAAGTATGTTCAGCAGTGCATATTTTAAAAGGTAACCTATCTCCCTAAATCCAAACTCTCTTTTGTTTGTAATGTAGTCTAAACTGTTAAACATTTTAATGCAGCAAATAAATTGTATTTACTCATATTTAACAAATCATAAATTAAAATATTTAGGGTTTATATATGAGCATTGGATAATCTCCCATTCTAACTTTTACCTCGAATAATTTCTGAAATGAACACGTTTCTTGTCTTTTAAAAATATTTTATCTCATCATCCAACTTGAAATAATTTTTGTAATTTAATCTTATCTGTTAAAGACCCTTTCTGGTTTTGAGCCAACAAAAAGTGAATAAAAACATTTTTTGGGACTTTACTAAGTTGTGGTTAAAAGTGTTACTTAGGCAAGGAGTCAAGTACAGAATCTTGAAATCCCGTCGTTTCAAGATGGTAATACAATGTGAAGCAAACATTATGGTTAATAACAAAAATAGTTCAGTGAAACCAAAAGTAACACAGAAATTCAACTTCCACAGGTAACCATCATTGCCAATTTATTGTTTGTGTCTACAGAATTTTAAAGGATACATTTTTATACAAATTGTATTATATTTTACACTTCTGCATTTTAACTAACGTACGTATCATATATCCATTCCCATTTTAAAATGTAAAAAAATTCCTTTTCCTTTGGAATACATGCAATTTTCCCCCACTGTACACATATACTGCAATTTATTTAATCTATTCATTATTCATTGACATTTAGGCTGTTTCCAGAATTTTTTCATTATAAGCAACATGGAGCATACATAGTGGGATATACATTTTTGTGCACTTATACTATTCTTAGCCTAAGATAAACTTTCAGAAGTGGATCAAATTATATTCAAACTTAAATTTTGGAATACATTACCAGATTGCCCACTGGAAAGCATGAAACATTTTACACAACCATCTCTATAAATTGAATTTTTATCTTCTTTAACCCTTCCTAGCAAGAAGTATTATACATCTTCCTAATCATTTTCCATTTAATATTTTGTTTTAATTTACATTTGCATGTCTAACAGTAATTTGTGTTATATACTAACTTGCTACTTCCCCAATTTTCTATTTGGATGATTTTACTTTTCTTTTTGATTTGCTAGAATATACTGAGTTTTCTGGTCATATGTTGCACAAATTTGTCTTTTAAAGTATATCTTTTGTGTATAGTGTATATAAAATGTGTGCGCTGTCAAATCTGAAAAAAAAACTTTCTGTACTATTAATTTGATCTTTAATCAACTATTTAGATTTGATTGAACAACAGATTATTGTAATAGCATTCCAATATCAAAATGGAACTTGGAAAGGGCTAGGGAGTTGTAACGAAAACAGTCCTGGAAGATAGTATTGTTTAATCTTGTGTAAAATACTTCAATCTCTCTAAATCTCAATTTCTGTATTTGTAAAAAAACAAAAACAAAAAACCAAAAAAACCTAAAACAAAAATCGAGAAGAATAATGTCTACCTGTGTAAAGGGATATTCTGATGATAAAGTGTGCTAATGTATATGTTAGACATTTTTTACTATGTGAGACAATATTTAATTATCTTTTTCATTTTCATTTTAACTACTGTGTTTATATAAATCTAACAGGTTATGGCACCTAGCTGTCTAGTTAGTAGTTTGAAGAACCAATATCTTTATTTTTCTTCTAAATGAGGTTTTTGTGGTCTTTTAGGACTCTTGTAGTTTCCCATGATTCTTAAATATCACTGGCATCACAACTATAAGTTGTCTCAATACTTAGGATACAATTCATCTTCATCTAAAGAGAAAACTTTTCATAAGGCCGCTGGGAGCTCTCACTATCTCCTCACCTTTTTTGAGTTTCAGTTTTCTATGGAGGACATTTATTCTCTCCTTTACAGTTTGGTCATTGTTCTCTTTGAAAAAGGCAGAGTAATTTCGTTTGCCTTTTGTTATTTATTTACCCTGCTTTCCAGCTTTGTTTTTTCTTGCTTTGGATATAGTTTCAGGCACCCTGTGGTTATAACTGATAATTTTTTCTGGCTTCCCCTAATGTGGGGATTTAGCTTTCTGAAATGAATTCTTATGACTTTTTTTTATTTCTCTCTCTCTCTTACTCTTCTATATTCATTTTAGGTTATGTCCCACTTCCCATCTGCCTTAGTCCATTCGGGCTGCTATAAAAAATCCCATAAACTGGGTATCAACAGAAATGTGTTTCTCATAGTTCCAGAGGCCGAGAAGTCATGATAAAGGCACCTGCAGCTTTGGTATCTGGTGAGGGCCCACTTCCTGGTTACTTTCTGTGTCCTCACCTCACATGATGGAAGAGACAAATGAGCTCCCCTGGGTCTTTTTTTATAAGGGTACCAATCCCATTCATGAGAGCTCCACCTTCATGCTCTAATTGCTTCCCACAGACCCAACTTTCTAATATCACATTGATGATTAGTTTCAACATATGAATTTGGGAGAGACATAAGTATTAGATCATGGCAACATCTATCAAGATTTAGTGTTTCAAGAGAATGGACAACCAAGATAGATTTTCCCAGTATCAGAGACCACAGAGAGAATTTTCTCACTCAAGACAATGGAAAATACCAAAGTGAAGGAAAGAACTATAGGAAGAATGAAGCCAGAAAGAAGACGTGGAGTTTTATAACCAGTGGGCTGAAAGACATGGTGAAGCCAGCAACCAAGGATATTAAACACAATATGGTGAAAATAAGCCAATTATGAGCAGGCCAGGCTTGGTGGCCCATGCCTGTAATCCTAACACTTTGGGAGGCTTAGACAGGAGGATTGCTTGAGGCAAGGAGTTTCAGATCATCCTGGGCAACATAGCAAGACCCCTTCTCTAAAAAATAATCATAAAGGGCTTAATGGAGATCAAGAAAAATTACATTTGTTGCCTGCCTTTAAAGACTGGCTGAAGCATGGTTGAAAAATGAATAAATCTTACATTCTTATTCAGATCCTGACCTAGGATTCCCCTAGATTCCCTTTGGAATTCGGTGGTTTCACTTCTGGATTTCATTTATCATCTTCTCAATATGTGCAGAGCTGTTAACAGATCAATAATTCAGCTTCGTGAAAATCTAGGTTTTGCAGATTTGAGTCATGAGGTTAAGTATTAATAGAAAGTTAACAATCCCTTTGAATTTTCATGTATTAGCTCTTTCACAGGTCATTGAGAGTATATAAAGAGATGTTCTATTTAAAGAGCTCTGGTCTTTTGCTGGGAAGATGGAAAGTAATTTAATGAGCCCTTGCTGTATGTTGATATCAGGGCAATGGTGAAAAAACTCAGCTGCAGACTAGAAAAATCAAATATGCCTAAGTAACAAGTGATAGGGAACTACTACATGGACAGATATATCTTATAATCTGATTCCTATACACCAATATAGAAGGAATTTGCATCTTAATAATAGTGAGTCCTCCAATCTATGAACATGCCCATTTACTTAGATCTTTTAAATTTCTCTCAGTAATATTTATATAGCTTTTGCATGTTTTTCAGCAGATTTATACCTAGGTATCTGGTATTTTGATGCTATTGTAAATTATGGCTTTTAAAATTTTATTTTCTAATTATATCCAACAAATAGAAACAAATTATCCAATGATCTTCATAAACACACCTATTAATTCTATGGATTTTTCTGTAGATTTAAAAAATTTTATGTATATTAAATTGTCAACTATATAAAATAGGGTTTTAGCATTTTTTTAGAACATATTTTTTGTGGATAAGTATTTTGGGAGATAATTTGCATTGAATTCAGAAAAAGACATAGAGCATGAGGGTCCTGGAATAGCACTGGCAATAAGTAGAGCTCCTAGTAAAGTGTTTTAAAACTCCTAGTAGAATTCCTAGTAAAGTGTTTTTCTCCTTGTAAAGACCATAGGAAAATGTGGGTGGTGTATAAGAAAGAATACAATCATCTCAGAAATGTCACTGTTTGGATATTGATGGTAGTGTTTCATAGATCCCTGGACCTCCACCTGTATAGGAATATATTTGATTCAGCCAGGTTATAATAGCTAATATTTCTAAAGAGTTGTTATGTTCCAGACATAATGTGCTTTAAATTTTAATTCATATCATCAAAGCAATCCAATGAGATATCAATGATTATACTTTCCATTTCACAGATGAGAAAGCATAGGCACAGAGAAGTTAAATAACTTTCCTAGGATTACACAATAAGAGAGTGAATCATTCTTCTTTAACAAATTGAGATGTTGTTTTTCTAAAACTTGAGCTCTTATCCATTGTGTTTACTATTTCCTATTGGTCTTCTGGGTCATAGCTTTTTCACAAAGCCACTGCATATCCCTTAATCTACTCTGAAGTGGGTGTATCCGATAAATGATCAAATAAAATTCACAATACCACTAAATGGCAAAATCCAGGGTACAATGGGTATATAAGACAAACCCCAGTGCTTGTCTCACTATTGATAGGCTACTTAGTTTCCTGGTTGTCAGTTACTTGGACCAACACAATGCACATGACTTGCCTTATTGCAATAAAGACAACGCTAACAGCATACCAAATAACAGGAATAATCAACCAGCAGGTTTAGAGAGGTAGCTTCATGAATTTCCCACCATACCACCCTAGCTTATGTTGGACAATGGATTTGCCAAAGTGGCAACAGCATGACTGGGTTAGATTTATTGCATTGCACAGTCCAGGAGCCACCAGTAGATGTCTTAAACTCACATAAACCAAATATTTATTAGAGAATAATTCACTCAACTATGAGAGCTACTTCATCACTCAGTGGCTTCCAAGATTGCCTTCTGAGTTAAATCTATTCTGCTGAATCAGTCTAATCTAGTTTGTTCTATGTTGTCTTATTAGACCTAACCAGTAACCCTGGAGGCCTCAAAATTAGAGGTTTGCAGCATCCTACTTGGTGAGGTTGTCAAACATAGCAGAAATCATGTGTGATTCTGAACATTTTGCCTGCCAAAACCTGCAGTTTTTCACTCTGGAAATATTGTACCAATTCTAAAAGGAAGATTGTTAATTTTGTAAAAACATTGGCCATTTTATATAGCATTAATATTTCCCACTTTCAACTATTTAGTATCTTGATGACAAGTGGTCCATGTTTTTTTAGCTGCGAATAGTCACAGATGAACAAGCCAAAGTACCAATAGCCAGTCCACAGTTTTCAAATTTAATGTACTAAATATTTTTCTTAAAACACAAGGTTCTTCTCATAGCCCATTAAAATGGTATATAAGGCAATAGCGAGGTAATGGTTTATGAAGATTTAGAGAAGAAAGTGAAAAATAAAACACCTCCTTTTTCTTTAGAGTGCAGTGTAAAACACCTACACTGTAAAGTATTTATTTGCCAATAAATTGACTAACTGCAAGCTGTACATAGCTGTTTTAAACAGATATTTCAATGAGTTGAGATAATGACAACTTACCCTGATTATGCATTTTGAGAAGATTAACCTACACTGCACTGACATGCTCCACTGTTGAGAAAAAAGGTATGATAAATGATGGCAGTGAGCCTTCTACTATCATGTATATATATGATAGTGTTATATATAATATATAAGAATAATATACAATAATATATATTATATATAATATATATTATTATATTCTATATTATATTCTATATTATATTCTATATAATATAGAATAATTATGTAGATAATATAATATATATTATATATTACATATAATATGTATTATATATTATATATAATATTTATATCACATAGGAGCAATTACTGTAAAAAGAAACAGCTGCGAGCATTACCCCTTTTCTACCTACAAAAACAAAAAAAGCAAAAGGAAATAGGTAACTGATATAGTTTGGCTGTGTCCCTACCCAAATCTCATCTTGAATTGTTGTTTCCATAATCCCCCAGGGAAAGACCTGATGGGAGGTAATTTAATCACAGGGGTGGTTCCCCTCATGTTGTTTTCCTAATAGTGAGTGAGTTCTCATGAGATCTGATGGTTTTATAAGGAGCTTTTCCCCCCTTTGCTTGGCACTTCTTACTATGACCATGTGAAGAAGGAAGCGTTTGCTTTCCCTTCCATCATGACTGTAAGTTTCCTGAGGCCTTCCCAGTCATGCTGCACTGTGAGTCAATTAAAACTCTTTCCTTTATAAATTACCCAGTCTTGGGTATGTCTTTATTAGCAGTGTGAGAATAGACTAATACAGTGACTATTTACCATGAAATAGTGTAATTGCCTGACAGGTTCTTGCTGCCCACTGCACAGACAAAACCAATTTACTAAGACCATGGTCTTGCAGTAAGGAAAGAGTTTAATTAACACTAGGCTAACCACAGAGAAGATGGGGGAGTTATTATTCAAATCAGTATCTCCAAGAAGTCTAAAGATAGAGTTTTAATGGATAATTTGGTGGGCAGGGGCTAGAGAATGGGTACTGCTGACTGGTTGTGGATGAAATCATAGAGGTAAGGAAAATGGTTCTCATGCACTAAGTCTGCCTCTGGGTGGGGGCCACAGGACCAGTTCAGTCATGAGTCATGGATTCAGGTGGGGTCGGTCAGTTGCCAGAATGCAAAAAAGCATGAAAAACTTCTCAAAAGACCAATCTTAGGTTCTATGATAGTGATGTTATCTATAGGAGCAATTGGTGAAGTCATAAATCTTGTGACCTCTGTTCACATGATTTCTAAGCAGTAAGAGATTAAAGAAATTATGCTTACATTTTAGCAGAGTTCCAGCCCCTCTCATAATCCTAATCTCATGGCCTTTCATAAATTTTCAGTCCCTGAGAAAAAAGAATGTTAGTTTTAGGGAAGCAATGCTGTCATTCGCGCTTCAAAAGTAAACCATAAAATAAGTTCCTCCATGGTTAACTTGGCCCATACCCAGGAATGCATCAGGAGAGCCAGCCTATGAGGCTAGATGCAAGATGAAGTCAGCCATGCTAGATTCCTCTCACTGTCATAATCTGCAAAGGTGGTTTTAATCACTAAGAGAGATAGAACATCAACCTAGATTGACAGGGTTGGGCTACATCCAGGATACATTGCTTCCCTCAAGTGCTAATTGTAGGAAAACATGGTACACTTGTTTAGCATCAGGAAATTGTGATTTAAATTATTGCCTCTTCTTTCTCCTGCAAAGTGGCAATTAATGCAAAGTGAGTGGTAGTATGCTCTACTGCAAATTAAAGGAACAGAAAACTTGAGGGTGGTAGAGGGGGAAAAAAATCTCTGGTTCTTAAATTCGAAGAGAGGAGACAGGTGTGGGAGTTGAGAAAGCACTTGAGTCGGGAAGGGATAAGAGGAAGAAATTAGTTTTTGTTGTTGTTTTTCCTTTGCATTTGGAATGTTTTAATGTGAACCTATGACTCACTGTGTTAAAGGCCATTCATATATATTCCCATGTAATATCAAGACAGCTTTGGGGGTCACACATTATTATTCCTATTTTACAAATCAGTAAACAGATGTTTGGTGATGTTAAATCCCTTGCTGGAGATAAACAATTAGTTGATGAAGGAATCAGAACACAACCTATGTTTCTCTGGCTCCAAGTGCAGACTGCTTCCATTAAGTGTATTTGTTGTAGGAAGTAGAAAGGGTCACTTCACTGCCTAGGTCTTGGTTTCCTCATCTATACAGTTGGATAATAAGATGGATCTGATAGTGTTGTGAGAAATATTTTGGAAGAGTCCATGGGAAAGACTCAGGACAGGGCATGTCACAAAGCTTAGTGCATGACAGTTGAAAGTTTGCAGTGATTGACTGCAGCAGAAGATTGTGGTTAAGCCTGTGGCACATGCTTTGTCAAGAAGTGAGATACTTTCTGGAGCATTGTATCTTCTCTTTGTCAGAACCACAGGCAATAACCCTGTTTGCAGGCAGTCATCTTGAAACCACATTTGGAATTACTCAGAAGAGGGAGAATATGAGAGAATATGAATGAAATAGAGGAAACCTATCCCACTACCAGAAAACCAGTTTAAAACACTTCCTGATTTGGCTCAGTGCCGTCACTCTAGAGGAAGGATGTTAGTGGAGCACATATTCTAAAACGGGATTATTTATAGCTACTACTCAGCATCACCTACTGGTAAGCTGACAGAAAACAGAACTCAAACTATGCAAGGCTAATAAATTGAGAATATTAGTTTGAAAAAGTCAAATTGTAGTAGGGAAATGGTTACAAGAGACATTGTGCCTGAACATAATATAACATTACATAGCCCCTATAAGATAGAATCCACAGAAACATGGAGTTTCAAATAGTGAATATAAAGTTAGATTAAAATATTGTAAACAAATTTGCCAAATATGTTTTCATGGAATTAAGAAGGGAGAGAAGGAAAAAATGCACCCATATTGATGAATTTAATTTTTTCTTCAGATTTGCTATTTTGTACATTAGTCACAAATGCATTCTTCAAAAATAATCTGTAATAGAGGAAAATCGTACTGAAATGTATTCAATAGATAAATAAGAGACAAAGCAAAATAGAAGTGATTGTATATCTTGCGTACATTACATTATTTTTTCTCTCCAACTTTCTATAAACTTATTTTTTAAAAGTAGAGACTTGTTTAGATTAAAAAGCTAATATATGCACATAGTAAACAACAAATCCAAACTGTAATAAAGTTATGTAATATAGTATGTCTCCCTGAATGCTAGGATCTAAGTCTAACTTGAGAAATTGATCAGGCTTTTAAGTTCTTGCTGTTATTTCTAAAATATTTCTATGAATATATAAACAAGTGTCTGTGTGCATGCAAGCAAGCACGCACATGTTTGTGTGTGTAATGTATCAGTTTTTTTCTCTCACATGTGGGAGCATATTAAACAGTTTGTTATGGATTTGTCATTTTACTGAAAATTATGTATTAAAAAGGCTATCTGATAGCTGTGTCTTGTTCAGGTGCCTCTAAGACTTCCCCTAAGGCCATTGAAGTAAGGTTGGCTAGTACAAAAAGATGATGAATTTAGACAACAGATATATTTAATAAATGTCATTTTTAGGATTCATTGCAAAAGAATTGGCGAGTTCTTTAAGTTTGGTTTTGATTTTATCAAAGAAATACTTGCATGGAGTATCACTAATCGAATAGTTCTGCAAGGCTCATAGCCAAAATAAGTAGTCCTTTTACTGTACTTTGCAAGTCACACAAACTCCCATTCCTCAGAGGAGTTTTTTTTTTATCATTTAAAAAACTTTTCTAGATTATATACTTTCTTATTTCTATGTAGGATGCTTGTGGGCAAATTTTATATTTAGTCAATTTTATGGAATATCTATTTCTTTTCTACTGTGACAAATGAAGACTCGGGAAGCATCTTTCAGTCCTCTTTCCAAACACACAGGCACATATTCTCTAATATAATCGATAGAGTTATATCATATGTGGCTTGATCAATATTCAGTGTGTGCACCCTTATGATCATGTAAATATTATCTGCAGATGGGACTTTTTATGACTTGAGAACATCTGGATTTACACTATGTAGAAAAGAGTATTTTATTTCTTGCTTTTCCTGGAGTTAATAATTATCTCTTTTTAACTTTTGCTTAGGTTTCTATCTACCTATTAGTAATTCTAAATTCTCAAACATTTGAAAATTTTGTCTCTATATATTCAAACACATCAGTTCCTTCCTCTCTTTTTCCTTCCTTCCTTCCTTCCTTCTTTCATTTCTTCCTTGCTTTCTTTTTTCTTCTTTCTTTTTTTCTTTCTCCTTCCTTCCCTTCTTTCCTTTTGCTTTCCCTTTCGCTTTCCCTTTCCCTTTCTCTTTCTTTTTCTCTTCCTTCCTTCCTTTGTTCCTTTTCTTTTTCCCTTTTCTTTTTTTCTTTCCTTCCCTCCCTCCCCCCTCTCTCTTTCTTTCCTTTCTTTCTTTCTTTTCTTTCATTCTTTCTTTCTCACTCCTTTCTTCCTTTCCTTCTTTCTTCCTTTCTTCCTTTCTTTCTATTTTTTCTCCTTCCTTCCTTCCTTCCTTCCTTCCTTCCTTCCTTCCTTCCTTCCTTCCTTCCTTCCTTCCTTCCTTCCCTCCCTCCCTCCCTCCCTCCCTCCCTCCCTCCCTCTTTTCCCTTCCTTTCTTTTCCTTTCCCTTTCCTTTCCTTTCTGTATTTTGGGTCTTCTTTTGAGATTTGGTCAATTTTCTAAAACTTCTACTGAATTTTTATTTTCCTTTGCCATGTTTGTATTTTGTTTCAAGAGCACTCCTTTTTTTTCTAAATGTTGCCTTTTGTGTAATCATCTCTTCTTTTGTGGAAACAGCAACCTCAATTATTTCTCTGAGCATAACATGGGTGGGTTATTTTTCCACTGCTAATTGTATTCAGCCTTCCACACTGTCTCTATTTTCCAAGTTTCTTTCCTATTTTTCCTGGGTTTTTTTTTGTTGTTGTTGTTTTGTTTGTTTGTTTGTTTGTTTGTTTTTTAAATTGATCTCTGTCATCTTAGGGACTTTTCTCAAATGTGTAGTAATCTATGACTTTAATAGTGAGTCACTAAACTTGATTAAAGGCGGGGGGGGTGTAAGAAAAAGAGAGAGGAAAATATGTTTATTGAGATTCATTATAGGTAGGTTTGTCTGTGCAGCTTATTTAGGAATTTCTGTCAGTATCTGTAGATCTCTTCTCTTAAAACTGTTTTCCCAGAGAATAAACCTGTAGTATTCTCAGGGGCAAACAGAGAGGGCTGGTTCTCATCCTTTAGGGGACAGACACAGATTTTATCTTTACCCTCATCCTCTGCTGTATCTGATGTTTCTAAACCCAGAGCCCTTCTGTTCTATCTCTTTAGTAATTAAACTTACAGTCCTATAAAGTGGTGGAGATCTAGCTGTTCTTTACAAAGACTTGAATTTATTAATTCATTCCTTCAACAAATATTTATCAAGTACTAACAATATGCCAAACACTGTTTTAGACACAATGGAAATATCTGTTTTCAAAACACAAAATTCTTTGCTCTTGTGATTTTCATCCCCCTTTAAGATTTTCATCTTAAAGTTAGGAACCCTAACTTTCAGAACTCACGAGTGTCTGCAAATTCTAAACTTTGGTGTTCTATAATGTGAATTGGCTTGCTTTATTTATTTATTTTTTGCTTCTTTGCATATTCTGTTTTTATTTTTCTATTTGGTTTGTTCAATGAGAAACCACTTGCTCATTTGCTTTTCAGGTCTAAAATTGGGTCGCTGTCATCTCCTATTCAATTCTTTTATCTTTTGGGTTTATTTCACATGCTTTTGGTCATTTCATGGGATTTAGGGAGGATATAGAGGTAAATGTGTAAGTTCAATCTGCCACCTTTTTAAAAGCACCTGTGAGTAATTTAGCCCAAATGAGCCCCAGCATCCTAATTCCTTTGTACCTGTGATGTGCTTGGGTAGCCCAACATGTCAACACAATTGGGAATCTGGACCGTCCTATATTAAAAGCCATTTCTGTTACATGCTGACCTTGTCTGAAAAGGTCTTCTGGCATCAGAATATGCACCTAGTCTGTGCTACTCTTCTTGCAATTATTGTGTCCTCTGACAGAACTGCTATTCCTTTTCTGGCCAGACCTCAAAGGACCCAGATTTCTGAGAATATGCAACTATTAGTGCAATACTTACCTCCAACTGTACCCGAACATCATCGTGTATAAGAATAATATTTAACCCCCTCAACCCAACACCAGCATCATATATTGCCTGAATGTAAGATAATCTGTATAGCTTCAATAAGTCTTTTGGCTAAGCCCCCTCACATTTTTTCCCCTTTTTTAGTCTTTGGAAGTTTCAATAGGAGGCAGCATATAAGTTTGTACTTTTATCACTATTCTGTGCATCTGTGGTTTGGAGGGAATAAATAGTCACTTGTCTAGAAGAGAAAGGGCATTATTTGTTCTCATCTGGAATGAGAAAATTCTTCTTGAGCAGTTTACCAGGGTTTCAAGCAAAAGAGGACAAACATATTCTACCAACCCCTGGAAACTTTTCATGGTGGTGGAATTTGTGGAGCTGAGTGACACAGGCTCTCTATTGTAATTCATTAAACTCAAGACACTGTGACTAAAACCCATGCCACTCCTGTGTGGTTGGCATGTCTTAGTTCAATGTCAATTTTGTTCCAAGAGATCAAAACCATACATTCTTAGGTGAAATCCTTACCATCAGAGTATTGTTTAATGTCTTCTCATTTTATGAGAAACTTCTTTTCTTCAGTATTAAATTTGTCTATATAACCATTTCAGGTCAGATATTTGACCGATATCATTACAGAGAAACTTCGATTTTCCATAATTTTCAAAATAGAGCCTGGTTCCAGAGCTCACAGAGAATGAGGGCTCCTAGGAGTTCAGCCCTGAATTGCTAGTTTCTATTTTGACATTAAACCTAGGAAATGCTTTTTAGATGTCTTGAGAAGATTTCGAGGAAGGAGAAGAAGGAGAATTCAATCTTTTATTAAGCTGTTAAGCTGGTTTGTGAATTCTAAACATGTGGTAGGAAAGGGATGAAGAAATTTAGTGCTTCTGACCTTCTTATTCCTAAAAATAGTTATTGTGTGTGAATAAAATTTTACCATCCTGAAAATAAATAGTTCAAAGGGAAGAAAATGTCAGATGATTTCAGGACTATGAAAATTAGTTATGTGAATACTAATATTAGAACTCATTGGTATAGCATAACATTACCTGACCAACTCTTTAGTGTCTTTTTAGATTTCTATCACCCTGTACTGTAAATTGCCTGTCCCTATATACTTTATTCTCAATAAAGTAATAAACCCTCATGTATACTTCCTTGAAAATGTCATGCTGCCTGGAACATATTTGAAGCATAGTAAATATTCATGACTATTTACAAAATGACTGTTTAATTATTTTTACCAAAAATGAATAATGAAGACATCTGCTGTGAAAGGCACATGGAAATGTTGAAATGAACATATTAATTAATCACTTATTTAGGATGTACTTGTTGAATGCCCACCGTGTGTCATGTATTTTGATAAGCTCCTAAGAGTATATTAATTAGGTAGATAGAGGTGGCAATGCATTTGCCAGATTACAATCGATTGGTGAAGACAAATAGTTAAATAAATAAACACAAAAAAGTGGGTTAAATGCTATAGTGGCAGAATTATAAACAATTAGATGGCATTATGACTGGGACTTCTCATCCAGAGATGGGAAAAGAGTCCCAGCTAAAGCTGCTATCTTAAATGATGAATACAAGCTATCTAGAAAAAGCCAGGACTTCTAGTCCCAGTATCGTTAAAGAAGCTAGTATTAGACCTAACTTATTATCTAAGCAACTATAAAGCTAGACCAATGCTGTGAAGCAAATATTTATAGCTATTGGATAGCAGCCATTGTAAGGCTGAGATCCTCTTGGGAGTGGAGGGGAAGCATTCTATTTGTCATGGCTTTCTGCCTGGGGCAATGTCCGATGCTTGAAAGTAGGAAGGAGAATTCTCACTGGGTAGAGTAAAACAAGAGTTTGGTGTTTGGGGGCTGCTAACATGGCTGGAATTTGTGGAGCATATTAGCAGGGGGAAGGTAGCCATAGGCTTCACTATCTGTAAATCTGCAAAGGAGTTATCCTCTGATTCTTGGGGTGCAAAGTGAAATTCCATTAAGGCATAATAGCAGGATGAGGGGCTGACAGCTCAGCAGAGATTTCTCAGCAGACATTTCCACAAAGATAGTGCCCGAAAAGTTGTGTAGATGATAAAGTTTTGACTCAACTAGAGTCCAGACTCCTTAGCAGCTAAGCCAGGCATTCAGTTGAAACCCTGAAACAGGCATGCATTTAGAATAAAGATCTAATTCTGACTACTTTATACTATCTTTGGCAAGTTCTTTGCTCTAGAACTAAGGGCAAAACTGAAATAAACTCATCATTAAAAAGACAAAAAACAAGGCTGAAAAAAATAAAACAATCCACCTGTAATCAAATGCCTCCAAAGCAGAAAGATAGCATAATCCACAGTCTATGATATATCATGCATAATGTCCAGCATATAATAACAGAAAGTACTAGACAAGCAAAAAGGTAGGAAAGCATTGCCCATGAAATAAAAGAGCTTATAGGAGCCAAGCCACTGTTGAAGTAGATGTTTAAATTATCAAACAATGATTCTAAATACCTATTAGAAACCTGTACATGAACTTGGAGATGAACAGCTAAACAATTGGATGGGAAAGATGTCAGCATAAATAGGAAGCTACCCCTAAAACGAATTTTTTTAAAAAGAAAATGCCAATCTTATATATTTCAGAAAATAGAAGAGAAGATATATTCACATTTACTTCATAAACCAGTACAATCTTGACAAAGACGTTAAAAGGAAAAAAAAAAAAAAAAAAAACAATATGCATCTGATACGGTTTGCCTCTGTATCCCCACTCAAATCTTATCTAAATTGTACTCCCCATGTGTTGAGGTAGGGACCTGGTAGGAAGTGATTGGATCATGAGGGCAGTTTCCCACATGCTATTCTCCTGATAGCAGGGAAGTTCTCATGAGATCTAGTTGTTTGGTAAGTGTCTGGGATTTCCCCTTATGGCTCGCTCTCTCTCCTGCTACCATGTAAGAGGGTGCCTGTTTCTCCTTTGCCTTCGGCCATGGTTTTAAGTTTCCTGAGGCCTCTCCAGCCATGCAGAACAGAGAGTCAATTAAATATCTTTTGTTTATAAAAAGACCCAGTTTCAGTCAGTGTGAAAACTGACTAATGCACCATCATTCCAAAATTCCTTTATAAGTATTAGCAAATTAAATTGATCAATATACTTGAAATCATGATTAAATGAGTTTTATACTAAGAGAGAAAGATTAGGTTAACATTCATAAAGATTAGGTTAACATTCATAAATCAATTATCACCATCTATCAATACACATAATAAAGAAAACATCATCTCAATTAAGAAAAGTTATTCAATTAAAATTCAAAATCAATTAGCTATAGAAATGATATTAGCACACTAGAAATAGAAAGAAACTTTCTTAAAATGACAAAGGCATTTATGGAAAACCTACAAGGAATACAAGTAATATTATATTTAATGATGACAAAAAAACAGATGACAAAAACTTTCCCTCCTATATTTGGGAAGAAAAAAGTTCCAATCTTACCACTAATGTTTTAAAAATATTGTCCTGCAGGTCCTAGCTAGTACTAGAAAAAGTAATAGGAAAAGATGAAAAAAGAAAGAAAGAATGAATGAAAGATGAAAGAGAGAGCATATATAAAAAAAGGAAAAATAAAACTATATTCCTATAATGACATAATTGTGTGTATCAAAAATGTAAACCAAAGCCATCTATAAAGAAACTACTAGAAATGATAAATTAGCATTATTGCTGGATGTAAAGGATATAAAGTAAATGTAAAAACATCAATGCATATCCATAGAATAGCCCCCAAAAAACAAAACCTGGAAACCTAAATTTAGAAAATTATTATTTATAATAGTTGCAAAATTTAAAAATGCAGGAAGATATTAACAAACATGTAACAACTCCAACGACAAAGTATAAAACTTCTTTGATAGTTTGAAATTAAAGATGTTAAAAAAAACCCCAGAAAAATATGTTAATTTAATTAAAGATTGGCAAACTTGATTTTATTGAGATGTCATTTATCCTAAATTTATCTATAATTTCAAGGCAATTCCAACACAAATTACAGCTGAATTTTCTGCAGAAATTGATATGTAGATTGAAAAAACTTATTTAAAAATGAAAACTTCATTATGTGGGTCTTGACTAGCCAACACAATCTTGAAGGAGAAACACAAAATTGGAGGATTTTAGTACCAGATTTTAGTACATATTGTAAAACTAGAATAAGTAAGACATGATGCTGTTGGAGTTAGGATAAAAAAATATATACCAATAGCACAAAATAGATATTCTAGGCCTAGATCTCCACACATGTAATCGGCTGATTTTTGTCAAACTTAATCTGAGAAAGGAGATTATTTTCAGTAAATAATGGTGGAAAAACTAGATAATTATATGGAAAAAATTTGAAATTTTCTCATATCACATATAAAAAAGTAATTTGAGATGGTTCACAGGCCTAAATGTAAAAGTTAAATCTATAAATATTCTAGAATAAAATATGTTCACAAGTTTTGGGTTGGAAAACATTTCTTAGGTGAGATCAAGAGTCACTAATAATTAACAGAAAAAGTTAATCGGACTTAGCTAAAATGTAAATATTTTGCTTATCAAAAAACAATATTACAATAGTGAAAGTCAAGCCACAGATTTGGAAAGGTATTTTTAAAACATGTATCTGACAATTCGCTTTTATTAAGGTTATATGAAGAACACCTATAACTTAATTATGAAAAGAAAACAACACAAGTAAAACATGGATGAAAGACTTGAACATTTTACCAAATCTTTATATAAGAATTCCCACGGCACATATGAAAAGTTGTTTGGTGCCACTGAATCACTGGAAAAATGCAAATGGAAACTACAGTGTGATGTGACAACACCCTCATTCGAATGCTTGAAATGAAAAATACTAAAATATCAAATATTGGTAAGGATATGGAACAACTAGAACCCTGTGTGTTCTTGGTGTCCATGTGAAATAAAATAGCTGTTATGGAAACCAGCAGTTTCTTAAAAGTTAAATATCCCAAACGAGAGAGCTGGAGATGAGATTGGAAGAAGCCACAGGTAGAAGGAAAAGTTGGAGGTCACAGTAGGACTGAAGATCCTCTTGCACCCCAGCCTACAGTCTTCTCTGTTAGAATGAGTGCAGGTCCCTGTCATCTTTGCATATCTGCAGTAGCTCTTTGGTGAGGTATAGGATTCTGTCTTTTAACAGGCTTCTGTCATTTTCTCTTAAGCCTTGCTTACTCCCTCCACCAAATGGAAAATAGATGTACAGTCTTCTTCATATCAGTTTCTCCTGTGTCCAGCAAACTTGTCTTGTTTGAATAAAGAAAGGATGAAGCTACTTTATTGAACAGGGAGGTCTCACATCACTGGCAAACTGACAAGTGGGGCTGTTTTCTTCATACACTGAGAAGGGGAGGCTTTTGGGAGCCCTTGCAGAAAACGCAACCATGTACACGTGTACTCTTTGGAATGTTTGTCTCTTCAAACTAGTTTGTGCTTAGCTGTATGAGAGAAGGTGATGTCTTGCCTCAGCTGGAAATGATTATTGTGCTTTTAGTAATTAAAAAAAATCCTCTTTATAAATTATGAAACCTTTAGATTTTAATAAAATCATTTGAGGATTCATCAGTTTAAATCTTAGGCCCACCTCCTTCTATACTCTTTACAGGATATTCCTGTAAGATTCTTTACTCCTTTTTATATGTGGCCTCATAAATAAGTTAAAGAAAAATAACAATTATCTAATGACTGATTGTCTGATTGCTACATTGCCGAACTTTTTCCATCTATGTTTCAGGTATAAGTTAAGAATCTGCTATGGTGTTTTTAGAAGATTAACTTTAAAATAGATTCTTCATTAAAATGCACAGTATTGATTTTTAAATTTGATTATGTAAATGGGAAAAAATCCTAGGATAAGAATACAGTGACTGTTCATGCCAATCAAACTTATTTTTAGTATGGAAGAGCACCAGAACTAATGACAAGCATCATTAGATATTGAGGCTCCACAGAAACTGAAATTCTTCATACATATAAAATAAAAGTCTTTACAATAAAGCAAATAATATGACATTTTACACAGAAAATAACACTTGCGAATTGTAATGAAGATTCCTGAAATACAAAATAAGTGCCTGTATGCATAATAAGATCTTAGCTAACTATGAGCCATGAGGAGATATTAAAATAAGAAAATTCTCATATACTTGGCGAGTTTTTGTTAGTCAATGTATCAATCATTGTGACAGTCTTTTTCACCAGCCAAATTCTTCTTATTTCTATCCCCTTCATTATCCTTGGTGGAGAATCTAATGAGCAGTGAAATGTCCAAAATATGGGAATCTGGAAGAAGTAAAGATCCTTAATAACTCAGCATGAGAAAGTCAGTTCCTGCTAATGTTTCCTGAAACAACCCAAAAGGGTCAATCATCAGGTATACAAAGATACCATATTCATCATAATCATTGATAAAAATTCACTATAATTTAATTTACAACTCTTTTTTCTAGGAATAGCCCTTTTGTAAATAATAATCACTTAACCTGAAACCAAACTGACCTTAAGATAAATCATTAGACAATTTCCAAGAAAATTGGCAAATAGCATTTGCATTTTTACTGCTATTAGAGTATGGGAGAGCTGGATAATTTTTTTTTTTTTTTTTTTTTTTTTTGAGACGGAGTCTCGCTCTGTCGCCCAGGCTGAAGTGCAGTGGCCGGATCTCAGCTCACTGCAAGCTCCGCCTCCCGGGTTTACGCCATTCTCCTGCCTCAGCCTCCCGAGTAGCTGGGACTACAGGCGCCCGCCACCTCGCCCGGCTAGTTTTTTGTATTTTTTTTAGTAGAGACGGGGTTTCACCGGGTTAGCCAGGAAAGCTGGATGATGCAGAATTCATCAGGTTGAAAACCACCTCTGGGGATTTAAGAACAGACCCCTTGCCGTTAGACTTAGGCAATGCCACAGCTCTTCTGATGCAGATGTAAAAGCTTTTATTGTTACTTTAAAAACCCAAGTGTAATAACAACATAGATTTTCTCCCCAGCTGAGTCCAACTTCCACACAGACAATTCATATAACGAAAAGGAGCAGGAGGGGACATTCCTTACACTGTCTTGTGAATGAACACCTTTTTTTTTTGTTGGGCCAGAAAACTCATTGTTCCATGCCATATATTCCAGTTGCTAAGGCATATGTTACACATATCAGATAGGGGATCCGATAACCCTAACCTTTTCTCAATATGCACTTCTATTGCTTGCAGACCTTTTTGCTAGTCCTAACCAAATTGTTTCCAGCCTTCAAGGGGAATGTTCTAAAGAAAACCTCTAGGAAAATAGAAAGATTAAAAATACAGCAAAATCATTACACAAATGTAAGGTCATTCGAAGCTATCCTGCATGAACAAGATAAAGTATAAAAATGGAAGAAAGACGTTGTAGCACAACTTTTCTAGCACATCTCAGATTATTTCAAATTCTTTTTCAGTGAGACTACTGTATGATTATTAATAAAGCCACATATAACGTTCAACCATGCACCCTCTTTTACCAATCCACAAAAGGCTCAAATTTTTCATTTAATGCTTATACTTTCATTTGTTCATGTTTAGAGTCATATGTAACCTAAAGATGCAATTACCATTTTTAAGGGCCTTCCTGCTTTAATATACAGCAAAGGGCCTTTGTTAAGGGCACTGAAGACTCTTCTACAAAATGCCTCCTAGCCTGGTGGTTTACTCCACATTCAGGACATATAACTTTTCAAAATACTTAGGGACATAATTTTGTGGAGCAGATTTAAATTCCATCCAATAAAATTAGAAAATGAACAGAAGTTCTGGGCAATTTAAAATGACATAGTGCATGCCTTATTAAATTTTAAAGAATAGAGTATAAATTGTACAAAGTATGTTCTTAGACCATAATGGAATTAAATAAGAAATCACAGTAATATAATTAGAAAATCCTAAAATATTTAGAGATCAAACAACACACTTCTAAGTAACACATGGGGCAAAGAAAAAGTCTCAGAAGAAATCTTAACATATTTTGAAATAAATGAAAATGAAAACATAAGATAAAATTTCTGAGCAGTAGCAGTAATTACAGGGAAATTTATGCATTTAATGCCTTCATTAGAAAAAAATAAAGATCTAACATTAAAAATGTAAGTTTCACTCTTAGGAAACTAAAAAAAGAAGAGAAAATTATATTCCGAAAAGAAACAATAAAAGAACAGATATTGATAAATTAAAAGTAAGAAGTTTATAGTGAAAAACAAGGAAACCAAAAGCTGGTTCTTTGAAAATATCAGTAAAATTGTGAAACTTTTCATTATACTAACCAAGAACAAAAAATGAAAAGTCATAAATTACTAATATTAGAAATGTAAGAAGGTCACACCACTACTGATCCCACAGACATGAAGAAAATGATAAAGGAATATTATGAAGAATTCTGTTCCCATAGATCTGATAATTTAGATGAAATAGAACAACTCCTTGAAAGCAAAAATCTTCCAAAACTCAAGCAAGGAGAAATACATAATTTGGCCTGTGTGTATTAAATGTATTGAATCAACAATTACAAACATTTCAAAATAGAAGTCACCAGATGCAGATGGTTTCACTAGTGAATGCTACTAGACATTTCAAGAAGAAAATAGTATCAATTCTGTCCAATCTTTTCAAAAAATAGAAGCAGAGGAAACACTAACTCATTCTATGAAGCCAGCATTACACAAATATGAAAACTAGACAAAGACATTGAAGGAAGAAAACCATAGAACTCTATCACTCATGAACACAGATCCAAAATCCTCAACAAAATATCAGCAAATGGACTCCAACACTGTATAAAAATAATTATATACCACCACCAAGTACAATTTATTCAAGGCATGTATGCAAGGCTGGGTTAACATGAATAATCAGTTAATGTAGTTGATCATATAAACAGGCTGAAGAATAAATATTATATGATTATATAAATAAATGTGATGCAGAGAAAGCACTTGACAAAATCCAACACTAAATACATGATGAGAAATTTTCAGCCAATTAGAAAGAGAGGACTTTTTTATCTTAGTAACTAATATCTACAAAACCCCTAAGCTAACATCATTTATGAGGAGAAGCTAGATGCTTTCCTCCTAAGATTGGGAGCAGGACAAGGATATCTCTTCTTCAATTCCTATTCAACAGTGTACTGGGAGTTCAAGCTAATATAAGAAGATAAGAAATGGAAATAAAATCTATACAGATTATGAAGAAACAAATAAAACTGTCTTTATTTGCAAATGATATAATTGTCTGTAAAAAAAATTCCAAAAGTCTAGGGAAAAAAAACCCCATCCTGGCTAACACAGTGAAACCCTGTCTCTACTAAAAAAATACAAAAAAAAAAACAAAACAAAACAAAACAAACTAGCCAGGTGTGAGGTGGCGGGCACCTGTAGTCCCAGCTACTTGGGAGGCTGAGGCAGGAGAATGGTGTGAACCCGGGAGGAGGAGCTTGCAGTGAGCTGAGATCCGGCCACTGCACTCCAGCCTGGGTGACAGAGCAAGACTCCGTCTCAAAAAACAAAACAAAACAAAACAAAAAAAACCTTCTGGAACTAATGTTAATTGATTATATCAAGGTTGGAAGATAAAAGGTTGATTTAAAAAGTCATTTGCCTTGGAATATACCAGCAATGAAGCACTAGAATTTGAAATTAGAAACATAATACCATTTACTGTAGCACCAACACATGAAATATAGTCCTCCTTTGGTATCTGTGGGGATTGGTTCCAGGATTCCCCAATCAAATTAAATATACATATATTTTATCTGCAGTTAGTTGAATGCATGGATGTAGAAGGCCTAACTGTACTTAGGTATAAATCTAACAAAGTAAAATGAAGTCTTTTTCAAAAATAAAAAGTAATGAGCTTTTCAGCCAAAAAATAACATGAAGAGAACATAAATGCATATTGCTCAGTGAAAGAAGCCAGACTGATAAGGTTACATACTGTATTATTGCAACTATATGACATTCTGGAAAAGGCAAAATTATAGAGGCATGAAAAATTAGTGTTGCAAGGTGATGAGGAATAAGAGATGAATAGGTGGAGCACAGTAGGTCATTAGGGCATTGAATATTCTGTATGATAATATAATGGTGGATACATGACTCTAAGTGTTTGTTAAACCCATAAAGCGATACAAAACAAAGAATGAGCCCGAGTGCAAATGCTGCACATTAGTTAATAATGTATTGAGGAAGAAAAAGAATTTGTAGGAATGCAAGAACTGAGGAATGCAAGTATCTTTAATTATTAGACCCAGAGAGACATTAAAATGAGACCACAATCACACTCTATTCTTCCCTTTGACCTACCTGTTTATCTCGTGAAACTGCTTGCTGTTGCCACAAGTAGCTGTAAATTAACCTAATAATTCCACACTGGACACTATAACCTATATCCTGTAGCTTACAAATGTATAGCCAATCTCTAATCTATGTTATTCTGTAAACCAATGAGAACCTCTGACAATTTTGTATCAGCCCATTCCTGGTCCCCGTTTTTTGACTTTAAAAATCTTCTTCTCACTAATTGGAGTGTATGACCCAAATAATCCCTCTACTTTTATTTATTTATTTATTTATTTATTTATTTATTTATTTAGACAGACTCTCACTCTGTTGTCCAGGCAGGCTAGAGAGCAGAGACGCAATCTTGGCTCACTGCAACCCCCACCTTCCAGGTTCAAGTGATTTTCCTGCCTCAGTCTCCCAAGTACCTGGGATTATAGGTGCATGCCACCATGCCTGGCTAATTTTTATATTTTTAGTAGTGACGTGGTTTCACCATGTTAGCCAGGCTGGTGTCAAACTCCTGACCTCAGGTGATCCGCCCACCTCTGCCTCCCAAAGTGCTAGGATTACAGGCATGAGCCACTCACCACTCCCAGCCTATACACTCTCTAATTTTGCCTCAGATTCTTCCTTTTAGGTCAACAGTATCGATAATGGTTCAACAATGGTGCCAAGTGTACCACACCAATGCAAGGAGTTAATAATAGTAGAAACAATATGGGAGGGGTAAGTAATGTAACCTGAGAGTGGATTCATTTTGCCCACTGCCTAGATCCAGCTGATTTATTAAGACAGGGGAATCACAATAGAGAAAGAGCTTAATTCATGCAGAGCTGGCTGAAGAGGAGATCGGAGTTTTAGTATTACTGAAATCAGTCTCCCACAAAATTTGGAGGCTATGGTTTTTCAAGGATAATTTGGGGGAAGTGGGGGTATGCTGAGGAGGTTGAGGGGCTGGGGGGAGTGAGGGAGGTGAGGGGATGGGTAGACTGTGGGTGCTTGCTGCTAACTGGTTGAGGATGCAATCCAGGTGTAGGAAATGCTCTTCTTGTGCACTGAGTCACTTCTGGGTAAGGTTACAGACGTGATTGGCAGGTACAGGTGGAGCCATTGGGTGTCAGACATGCAGAAAAACCTGAAAAGACATGTCAAAATACCAAGCATAGGTTCTACAACAGTGATGTTATCTTCAGGAGTAATTGGGGAAGTTACATATCTTGTGACCTCTGGAATAATGGCAGGTAATCATTTATGTCTACACCTTAGTAGAATTCAGGGAAAAAGGAAATCATAGGACACCAGACAAGGCTTGGATATTAGGAGTCTGAGTACATCACAGAAGTAATTGGACTTACCCGAAAACAAAACAACAAAAACTAAGAGTTTATTAAAATACCATTCAAAAATTAAGAATGAAGAAGAATCCAAAGTTCAGAGCAAAAAGAATGGAACAATATACGGCAAGGTATAAGACTGTGGATAAAACACTAGATGTAGTCACTATCTTATTTTTATTTTAGTCATTTTAACAGGTGGGCAGTGAGAAGTATCTCGCTGTGATTTTAATTTGTGTTTCCCAAGTAACTAATTATGTCACACATTTCTTGTGTTTTATTGTCTTTTGTATATCTTCTTTGATAAACTGCTTATTTATTTATCTTTTGGCCATTTTCCCTCTCATTTTTATTGTAAATGCCGTGAATATATTGTAGAAGCGGGATTAATTGTAAATGTCCCACATTCTGATTTTTTTTGCATCCCACCATTTAACATATCTCTTGTTCCCTATATTTTCTATAAAGAGAAGTTGTCCCAGAAGGTTTGATTAGTTTTAGGCTCAACTTTTTGGTCAAGAACACGTTACTGCTAGTGCTGTGTGCTTCATATGGCATTGCATCAGAAGATTGTCATATTTTAAACAATAACACCATTGATTAGGGATCCCTCTATTGTAAAATTCCTCATCAATCGTTCAATGAATGATTGCTGCCTGAATCAATTATTTCATTAAATGTTGTAATTTTTTTAAATGTTTTTCTATATTTACTAACGGAAATTTTTCTATAAAGATTTTCTCTCTTTTATCAATGCATAAAAGGAAAGATAGGATAAATGCTTATTTCATTTTAATTTATAATTTTCATACAGAGTTGTTGATGCCTTAGTTATTTCCAATATTCTTAGTTGCTGTCATTGTTGATTGTTGGATTCCTCTTACTTAAGAAAATTGAGTATCAAAAACATAATTTAAAAATATATATTTAGTGGATTTCAGTTAAATGCATTCATTGTTTTCTGTTATTCAGATTGTCTCAACTTTCCCACAGGAGTGTCCTTCATGCTGATTATTCTGTTGATAATTTTGTCAAGCAAATGATACCTATTATCACCTCCAGGGAAGGAGTCCCACTCTAGCTGAAGCAGTAGTGCCAAGTTTCAACCCACTCCATCTTTCAGGGTGGCCAAGAAAGATAGGACTCTGGTTAGTCTGGCAAACCCTGTGCAGGAGTCTCCCCAAAAGTGGAGTGCCCCAAACCATTCTGAGATGGGGCCAGTTGGGATTCCAAAGAAAGAAGCACCAAATATTAAGTTGATTAGTTTGAAGCATTCATTAGGAGAATCTTATTTACAGAATGCTGCAGCATATCCTCAGGCAGAAAGGGAAAGAAAGGAATGTTTTACCTGAATATAACTTCAGTGACAAGGTCAAGGTTGGAAACTTGTATAAGAGTTTAATGAACTTGGCTCACAGAGAGGACTAGTTTCTTTTTTCCTTTTTGATTTTTTTGAATCAACTTTTAAGTTCCAGGGTACATGTGCAGGATGTGCACATTTGTTACATAAGTAACTGTGTGCCACAGTGTTTTGCGGCACGGAACAACCCATCACCTATGTACTAAGGCCAGCACCCATTAGCTGTTCTCCCTGATGCTCTCCCTCCACACCACCCCTCTGACAGGCCCTAGTGTGGGTTGTTCCCCAGCATGTATCCATGTGTTCTCGTCATTCAGCGCCCACTTATAGGTGAGAACATGCAGTGTTTGGTTTTCTGTGTTAGTTCACTGAGGATAATGGCTTCCAGCTCCATCCATGTCCCTGCAAAGGATATGATCTCATTCCTTTTTGTGACTACACAGTATTCCATGGTGTATATGTACCACGTTTTCTTTATTCAGTTTGTCATTGATGGCCATTTGGGTTGAATGCATGTCTTTGCTATTGTGAATAGTACTGCAATGAACATATGTGCATGTGTCTTTATAGTAGGAAGATTTATGTTCCTTTGGGTATATACCCATTAATGGAGTCGCTGGGTCCAATGGTATTTCTGCTTCTAGATCTTTGAGGAATCACCACAATGTCTTCCACAATGGTTAAACTAATTTACATTTCCACCAATGGTGTAAAAGTGCTCCTTTTTCTTCGCAGCCTTGCCAGCATCTTTTGTTTCTTGACTTTTTATTTTTTATTAATTAATTAGTTATTATTATTATTATTATTATTATTATTTGAGATGGAGTCTCACTCTGTTGCCCAGGTTGGATGCAGTGGCACAATCTCGACTCACTGCAACCTCTGCCTCCCAGTTTCAAGCAATCTTCCTGCCGCAGCCCACTTAGTAGCTGGGATTACAGGCACAGGCCACCATGCCCAGCTAATTTTTGTGATTTTAGTAGAGTCAGGGTTTTGTCATGTTGGCCAGGCTGCTCTTGAACTCCCGACCTCCAAGTGATCCACCCACCTCAGCCTCCTAAAATTCGAGGATTACAGCCATAAGCCACTGCTCCGGGCCTCTTGACTTTTTAATAATCACATTATGACTGGCATAAGATGGTATCGCATTGTGGTTTTGATATGCATTTCTAATGATCAGTGATGTTGAGCATTTTTTCATATGTCTGTTGGCTGCATGAATGTCTTCTTTGGAGAAATGTCTGTTCATGTCCTTTGCCCACTTTGTAATGGAGTTGTTTGTTTTTTTTCTTGTACATTTGTTTAAGTTCCTTGCAGACTTTGAATATTAAACGTTTGTCAGATGGATAGATTCCAAAGATTTTCTCCCATTCTGTAGGTTGTCTGTTCACTCTGATGATAGTTTATTTTGCTGTGCAGAAGCTCTTTAGTTTAATTAGATCCCATTTGTCAATTTTTGCTTTTGTTGCAATTCCTTTCGGTGTTTTCATTATGAAATCTTTGCCCATGACTATGTCCTGAGTTGTATTGCCTAGATTTTCTTCTAGAGTTTCTAGTTTTCAGTTTTACATATAAGTCTTTAATCCATCTTGATATAATTTTTGTATAAGGTATAAGTAAGGGGTCCAGTTTCAATTTTCTGTATATGTCTAGCCAGTTCTTCCAGTACCATTTATTTGAGAATTTTTTGCCATTGTTTTTTTTCTTTTTTTCTTTTTTTTTGTCAGATTTGTCAAAGATCAGATGGTTGTAGGTGTGCAGTCTTGTTTAAAAAAGTTATCTATTCTCTTCCATTGGTCTATATGTCTTTTTTTTCTTCTAGTACCATGCTGTTTTCATAACTGTAGCCTTGCAGTATAGTTTGAAGTTGAGTAGTATGATGCCTCCAGCTTTGTTCTTTTTGCTTAAGATTGTTTTGGCTATATGAGCTCTTTTTTGGTTCCATATGAATTAAACATTTTTTTTTCTGATTTTCTGAAGAATGTCCATGGTAGTTCAATGGGAATAACATTAAATCTATAAATTACACCGTTTTCACAAAATTGATTTTTCCCATCCATGAGCATGGAATATTTTTCCATTTGTTTGTGTCCTCTCTGAGTTCCTTGAGCAGTGATTTGTAGTTCTCATTGAAGAGATTCTTCACTTGCCTTGTTAACTGTATTCCTAGATATTTTATTCTCTTTGTAGCAATTATGAATAGGAATTCATTCATGATTTGGCTCTCTGTATGCCTGTTGTTGGTGTATAGGAATGCTAGCAATTTTTGCATGTTGATTTGTATCCTAAAACTTTGCTGAAGTTGCTTATCAGCTTAAAAAGCTTTAGGGCTGAGATGGTGAGGTTTTCTCAATGTAGGATTATATCACCTGTAAACAAAGAGAATTTGACTTCTCCCTTTTCTATCTGAATATCCTTTATTTCTTTCTCTTGCTTGATTGCCCTGACCAGAACTTCGAATACTATGTTGAATAGGAGTGATGAGTCCTTTGAAAACTGGTACAAGTTTTCAAAGGGAATGCTTCCAGCTTTTGCCCATTCAATGTGATATTGGCTGTGGGTTTGTCATAAATAGCTCTTATTATTTTGACATTATATGTTCCATCAACACCTAGTTTATTAAAAGTTTTAAACATTAAGTGATGTTAAATTTTATCAGAGGCCTTTTCTGCATATATATAACCTCTTTCCTTTATAAATTACCCAGTCTTAGGCAGTTATTATAGCTGTGTGAAAATGGACTAATACAGATATACATATATATACAACCTAAAACTCAGAGAGAGAAATTGATATGGTTAGGCTTTGTGTCCCCTCCCAAATCTCATCTTGAATTGTAATCCCCATAATCCTCATGTGTCAAGGGAGTTTCCAGGTTGAGGTAATTGAATCATGGAAGCAGTTTCCCCCATGTTGTTCTTATGATAGTGAGTGAGTTTTCATGATATCTGGTGGTTTTGTAAGGGGATCTTTCCCCTTCACTCAGCACTTCTTCCCCCTGCCACCTTGTGATGAAGGTGCCTTGCTTCCCCTTTACCTTCTGCCATGATTGTAAGTTTCCTGAGGCCTCCCCAGCCATGCTAAACTGTGAGTCAATTAAACCTCTTTCCTTTATAAATTACCCAGTCTTGGACAGTTATTTACAGAAGTGTGAAAACGGACTAATACAGGTATAGATATATATGTCCAGGTTCCAGTTACTGTTCCCTCTCCCTACTCTTTCTTTCAGGATAAAGAGCTAAAAGTTACACTAATCTTTCCTGCTGAACTTTTACAATTTCCATGTTCTTTCAAAATCTGCAAATTGTCTCTTTTTAAATAATCCTAAAATTTCTGTATTTGCTTGTGCTGTAATTTTCTTACTAGCATCCTGTATGATAGTGAAAAAGGAAATCATCAGCAAAGCTTTAAGATGAGTATTAAGAAATTTTAGTCAGTATTGGGAGGAGGTAGAGCAGGTAGAACAAGATAGCTGAATAGCACCCTCCAGGGATCAGTGATCATACCCTCTGTGGTAACACCAAATTGAACAACTATGCACAAAAGAAAGTACCTTCATGAAGACCAAAAATCAGGTGAATAATCACAGTACCTGGTTTTAACATTACATCAAGAAAAGAGACACTGAAGAGAGCAGGAAAGATAGTGTTGTATTGCCTCACTACCCCTCCCTTATTTCCTGGCAGCACAGCTTGCCTTGTGGAGAGAGAATCTGTGTGCTTGCATAAGGGAGAGTTAAGTGATTATGGGCTTTTCAATGGAACTCAGTGCTGCCCTGTCACAGTGGAACACAATACAGGGCAGAATTTGGCTGAACCCCATGAAGGGAGCATTTAGAGCATCTTTAGCCAGAGGGGAATCCTCTGCCTCAGCAGTAGGAACCTGAGTTCCAGCAAGCCCCATTGCTAGTGTACTCAAGTGCCCTGGTGTACTGAATAAATTTGAAAGGCAGTCTAGGCCACAAAGACTGCAGTCCTTGGGCAAGTCCTGGTGCTATACTGGGCTCAGAACCTGTGGACTTGGGCTGCATACAACCCAGTGAGACACCAGCCTGGGCAGCCAACACAGTTCTTGTGCCACCCCTCCCCTAACCCTAGGTAATGCAGCTTAGAAAGAGACTCCTTCTACTTGCAGAAAGGAGAGGGAGGAGTAAAGAGAACTTTGTTTTGAAACTTGGATACCAGCTCAGCCACAGTATAATAAAGCACCAGAGTCCTGAAGCCCCTGATTCCAGGCCCTAGTTCCTGGCTGACATTTATAGACCCACCCTGGGCCAGAAGGAAACCTGCCTCTCTGAAGGGAAGGACTCAGCCCTGGAGGGCTTCATCATCTGCTCACTAAGGAGCCTTTGGTCCTCGAATAAACATCAGCAGTAGCCAGGCAGTAGTTGCCATGAATCTTGGGAAAGACCTAGTACTGTGACCCAGTGTAGTCCTAGCTGTGGTGGCCTGGGGAGTGCTTTCATTGACTCTCCTCTACTTCCAGGCAGCCCAGCATGGAAAGAGAGACTCTGGTTGCTTGGCAAAAGTAAGGAAATAGAACAAGAGACGCTGTCTCGTATCCAGTGAATTCTCCCAGAGCTTACCAAAGCACACCAAGGTGGTAATTTTATGAGTCTGCAAGAGTTGCAGTGTTACTGGGCTTGGGGTGCCCCCTAGTGCAGATATGGCTGTAGTAACCAGAGACTTCGATCACAACATTCAATTCCCATTGAATACCTGGAAAGCTTTCTCAAGTAGATGGGTACAAGCGAGCCTGGAATGAGAAGATTATAACAAATACCTAACTCTTCAGTGCCCAGATCTTGACAAACATCCACAAGCATCATGAACATGCAAGAAAATATGACCTCATCATCAAATGAACTAAGACACCAGTGAGCAATCCCAGAATGAAAAAGATATGTGACCTTTCAGACAGAGAATTAAAAATAAAAGTTTTGAGGAAGATCAACAAAATTCAAGATAACTCATGAAAGAAGTTTACCTATGTAATAAACCTGCACTTGTACCCCGACCTGAAAATAAAAGTTAAAATAATGGGGGGAAAAAAAAAAACAGTGAAGGGAATTCAGAGTCCTAGCAGATAAATTTAACAAAGGGATTAATAAAATAATTTTTAAAAATCAAGCAGAAATGATGGAGCTAAAAAATTCATTTGACAAATTGAAAAATACATCGAAGTCTCTCAACAGCAGAACTGATCAAACAGAATAAAACAATTAGTGATCTTGAAGACAAGCTACATAAAAAGTACATAATCAGAGGAGAAAAACATGAGATAAAAAATATTAAAGCACATCTACAAGACCTAGAAAATAGTTTCCACATGGCAAATCTAAGAGTTATTGGCCCTAATGAGGAAGTGGGGGGAGAGAGAGAGAGAGAGAGAGAGAGAGAGAGAGAGAGAGAGAGAGAGAGAGAGAGAAAGAGAGAGAGATCAGGGTAGAAAGTGTGTTAAAAAAATAATAACAGAAAATGTTCAAAACCTAGAGAAAGATGCCAATAATTAATTTCAAAAAGGTCATAGAACACCAAGCAGATTTAACTCAAAGATTACCTCAAAACATTTAATACTCAAACTCTCAAAGGTCCGGAATAAAGAAACTATCCTAAAAGCAGCAAGAGAAAAGAAACAACATATAAAGGAACTCCAATACATCTGGCAGCAGACTTCTCAGTGGAAACCTTACAGGCCAGGAGAGAGTGACATGACACATATCAAAGTGCTAAATATATATATATATATATATATATATATATATATATATATATATATATATATATATATATATATCTTAGAATAGTATATCCAGTGAAAATATCATTCAAACATGAAGGAAAATGAACACTTTCCCAGACAAACAAAAACTGAGAAATTTCATCAATACCAGACCTGTCCTATAAGAAATGCTAAAGGGAGTTTTTCAATCTGAAAGAAAATGACATTACCAAGCAATAAGAAATCACCTGACGGCACAAAACTCACTAGTAACAGTAAGTACTAAGACAAATACATAATGCTCTAATGCTATGATTGTCATGTGTAAACCACTCATGTTATCTTGAGTAGGAAGTTTAAAATACAATCCTATCAACAATAATAACTTAACTTTTTAAGAGATAGTATAAAAAGGTATAAATGGAAACAATAAAAAGTGGGCAGGGATGGAGTTATAATGTAGAGCTCTTATTAGTATTTTCCTTGCTTGATTGTTGTTGTTTATGAAACCAGAGTTAAGTTGTCATCAGTTAGAATATTTGGATAAAAGCAATCCTAAGCAAAACAACAACAAAAACACCCACATTACATAACTTCAAATTATATTACAAGGCTATAATAACCAAAATACCTTAGTACTGGTATAAAAATAGACTGATAGATCAATAGAACAAAATTGACAACCAGAAGTAAAGCCACATATCTACAACCAACAGATTTACACAGTCAACAAAAGATACACTGGGAAAATGACACCCTATTCAGTAAATGGTGCTGGGAAAATTGGAGAGCCATATGCAGAAGAATGAACTGGAACAATATCTCTCAACATATTCAAAAATTAACTCAAGATAGATTAAAAACCCAAATGTAAGACCAGAAACCATGAAAATCCTGGAAGAATATGTAGAAAAAACACTTCTGGACATTGGCCTAGGCAAAGGATTTATGAGCAAGCTCTCAAAAGCAAATGCAACAAAAACAAAGACAAATGGTACTTAATTAAACTAAAAAGTTCTGCATGCCAAAAAACAAAAACAAACAAACAAACAAAAAATATCAACAGAATAAACAGACAACCTACAGAATAGGAGAAAATATTTACAAACCATTCATCTGACAAAAGGCTAATATCCAGAATTTACAAGGAATGAAGATAATTCAACAACAGAAAAAGCCAAATAACCTCATTAAAAAGTGGTCAAAGGACACAAAGACAGTTTTCAAAAGAAGGTATGCAAGTGCCAAAAAATATGAAAAAATGCTCAACATCACTAATCATCAGAGGAAAGCAAATTGCAATCACAGTGAGATACCATCTTCCACCAGTCAGAATGGGTACTATTAAAAAGTCTAAAAACAAGATATTGGTCAGGATGCAGAGAAAATGGAATTATACACTGCTGGTGAGAATGTAAATTAGTACAACCTCTATGGAAAACAGTATGGTGATTTTTCAACAAACTTAAAAATAAATACCAGTTAATCCAGCAATCCCACTTCTAGGTGTCTGTTAAAAGGAAAATAAATCATTATATCAAAAAGTCACTTGTGCTCATATGTTTACCACAGTACTCTTCACAGTAGTGAAGATATAGGATCAACCTAAGTGTCCATCAATGGTGGACTGGATTTAAAAAATGTGATATCAATACACCATGGAATACTATTCAGCCATAAAAATAATGAAATCATGTCTTTTCAGCAACTTGGATGGAACTGGAGGACATTATCCTAAGTAACATAACTCAGGAACAGCAAGCCAAATACTGCATGCTGTCACTTATGTGTGGGGGCCAAAACAAGAGGTACACATTGACATATGAGTTGAATGATGTACATTGGAGACTTCGAAAGGTGGGATAGTGTAGGGGGTGAGGGTTGGAATAGTACCTACTGGGTGCAATGTACACTATTTGGATAATGGGTACACTAAAAGACCAGACTTCACCACTATGCAATTTATGCATATAAGAAACCTACACTTGTATCCCTTAAATATATTTAAATAAACAAATAAGTCAGAAAGTAACAAGTGCCAAGAAAAAAAAGATGTGAAAATTGTGCAGCAGCCAAATGAAACAGCTGCCAATGGCTAAAGCTTGAACAATTTGAGAAATAAACAGTGCTGTATTGGAATATCATACAGAGTATAAAATATATTTAATTTATGTTTTGTTGGAGTAGGAGAACAAATATACAAACTATTTTATTCTACCCCGGCCCTCACCACATGTCAAATTCTTCTCACAATGCAAAATACATTCATGCCGTTGCAGGACTTTTCCTTAGTTCAGCTAAAGATGGGGTCCTTGTCAGTCCTATGGCCGTGAAAATTTAGGTTCACAGATTGTTTGAATGGTGAGTAAGACACAGTTTATTGGGTAGAAAGGAAGAAAAGGGTGAAACGGGGACTCTCACAAGGCCACAGTCCTGCTACAGCGCTTCCCATCCCGCTATTTGAATCCCAGGTTCCATGCAGGAAGAGGAGGGGCCAGATTTCTCCCTGCTGAAAACTGTGCAAACTTCTCAAGGCCCTACCCCAGTGGGCAGGCTGGTTGAAGTTTCTCCAGGAACCCCCTCCCACCTGGCTGTCTCAGTGCTTTCCCAGTGGTCTCCCAAAGTCTTAACTCATTCCAGCATTAACTCAAAAGTCCAAAGTCCCAAGTCCCAAGTCCAAAGTCTCATCTGGAGATGAATTCCTTTCACCTATGAGCCTGTAAAATCAAAATAAGTTATTTACTTCCAAGATGCAATGTGGATACAGATACTGGGTGAACATTCCCATTCCAAAAGGGAGAAATCAGCCAAAAGAAGGGCTACAGGCTCCGTGGACGTTTGAAATTCTGCAGGGCAGTAATTAAATCTTGAAGTTCCAAAATAATCTCGTTTAACCTACAGGACACACTGCTGCAAAGGTAGGCTTCCAAGGCTTTGGGGAACTCTACCCCTGTGGCTTTGCAGGGTTCAGCTTCTGTGTCTGCTTGCATGGTTTGGAGTTGAATGCCTGCAGTTTTTCCGGGTGCAGTATGCAAGCTTCCAGTTGAATCTACGATTCTGGGGTCTGGAGGATATTGGCCCTCCTCCTACAGTTCCACTAGGTAGTGCCCTAGTAGGGATTCTATGTAGGGCCTGCAACCCTACATTTCTTCTTTATACTGCCCTAATAGAGGTTGTCTGTATGGGTCCCATCCCTGCAGCAGGCTTCTGCCTTGGCACCCAGGCCTTCTCATACATCCTCTGAAATCTAGGCAAAGGGTGTTGAGCCTCCTTCACTGTTACACTCTGTGTGCCTACAGGCGTTCCACTACAGAAAAGCTGCCAAGGTTTGTGGCTTGCATCCTCCAGTATGGTGGTCCAAGCTGTTCCTAGGGCCCTTTGAGCTGAGGCTGGAGCCCAAGTGGTCACAATTTGTGAGGCAGCCTCCTGGAATGGTGCAGGGCAGTGTTTCCCTGGGCCTGGGCCAGGAAACCATTTAGTCCTTCTAAAAGGCCTCAGGGCCTGTGATGCAAGAGGCTGGCTCAGAGACCTCTAAAATGCTTTCAAGCCCTTTTTCCTATTTTCTTTGTACTTGGTTCTTTTTTAATTATGCAAATCTCACTAGCCTGCTTGAATCCTTCCCCAGAAAATGGGCTTTTCTTTCCTACCACATAGCCAGGCTACACATTTTTAAAACTTTTACCCTCAGCTTTTTTCTTTAAATATAACTTCCAACTTTAAGTCATTTCTTTGTGCCCACAACTGAGTATAAGTGGTTAGAAGCAGCCAGGCCACATCATGAATGCTTTGGTGCTTAGAAATTTCTTCCAGCAGATAACCTAGGTTATTACTCAAATTTCCACAGATTCACAGGGTATAAACATATTATAGCCAAGTTCTTTGCTAAGGCATAAGAAGAGTGACCTTTGCTCCAGTCTCAAATAAGTTCCACATTTCTAATTGAGTCCTCATCAGCCTGAACTTCACTATTCATCTTGATAGACAAACATCTGATCACAACCATTTAATCAGTCTGTAAGAAACTCCACACTTTGCCTCATTCTCATGTTTCCTTCTGAGTCTTCTAAATTCTTCCAACCTTTGCCCATTACCCAGTTACGAAGCTGCTTCCACTTTTTCAGATATATTTATAACAACACTCTACTCTTTGTACCAAATTTCTATGTTAGGTGGTTATTACATTGCTATAAATAAATATCTGAGGCTGAGTAAATTTATAAGGAAAAGGGATTTAATTGGTTCTTCAGGCTGTATGGGAAGCATGGCACTGGAATCTGCTTGGCTTCTGGAGAGGCCCCAGGAAGCTTTTGCTAATGGTGGAAGGTGAAAGAGGAGCAGACACATCATATGGTTAAAGCAGGAACAAGAGAGATGGGAGAGGTATCACATCTTTGAACAATCAGACCTTCTGGGAACTCACTATTATGGGAAGAGCACCAGGTCATGCAGAACCTATCCCCATGAGCCAAACATCTCCCATAAGGCCACAGCTCCAACATCGTTGATTACATTTCAACATGAGATTTGGGTGGGGAAAACTATCCAAACTACATCAATTATCCTGATACAAAAACCTGACAAAGGCACAACAAAAAACGATAAAACTAGAGGTAAATATCTCTGATGAATGTTGATGCAAAAATCTTCAACAAAATACAAATACACTGAATTTAACAACACATTTAAAAGATCATTCATCATGAACAAGCAGGATTTATCTTATGCACACAAGGATGGTTTGACATATGCAAATAAATCAATGTGATACATTATGTCAACAGAATGAATGGCAATACCATATAATCATTACAATTGATGCTGAAAAGCATCCAATAATATGCGTCATCTTTTTGTGATTAAAAAAAAAAACCCTAAACATTGTGGGTGTAGAAGAAACATACCTCAACACAATAAAAGCCATATTCAACAGACCCGCAGCTGGTATCAAACTGAATGGGGAAAAAGTAAAAGCCTTTCCTCAGAGATTTGGGATAAGACAGGAAAGCCCACTTTCACCACTGTTATTCAACATGGTACTGGAAGTCATAGCTAGAGCAATTAAAGAAAGAAAGGGCATTCAAATTGAAGTAGAAGTAAAGTTATCCTTGTGTGTAGACATTATGATCTTATATTTAGAAAAATCTAAAAACTGCACCAAAAATCTATTAGAATTGATAAGTTCAGTAAAGTTGCAGGATACAAAATCAACACACAAAAATCAGTATCATTTCTATATGGCCATAGCAAACAATCTGAAAAAGAAATCAAGAAAGTAATCATGTTTACAAATGAATAGCTACAAATAAAACAAAATGCCTATGAATAAAGTTAACCAAATAAGTGAATGATCTCTTCAATGAAAACTATAAAACAATGATGCAAGAAATTGCCAAAAGGACACCAAAAAATGGAAAAAAAAATATTTTATGTTCATGAATTGGAAGAATCAGTATTGTTAAAGTGTCCATACTATCCAACACAATCTACAGATTCAATGCAGTTTCTATCAAAATACCAATATCATACTTCACAGAAATAGAATAAAAAATTTTTAAATGTGTATGGAATCACAAAAGACACGGTATAGCCAAAGCCATCCTGAGAAAAAAGAACGGAACTAGAAAACTCACTTTACCTGATTTCAATTTACGCAGCAGTGTTAGAGTAACCCACAGATTGCTAATGGCAAAGAAAACACAATGAAACAACAACAACAAAAGAAAAACAGTCACATGGACTCATAGACAAGAACAAAGAACCCAAAAATAAATCCATACATATCCCATGAATTCATTTTTGACAGTGGTGCCAAGAACGTGCATTGGGAAAAGGACAGTTTCTTTAATACATGATACTGGGAAAACTGGATATTTATATGTGGAAGAATGAAACTATGTCTCTATCTCTTGCTATATACAAAATTCAAATCAAAATGGATTAAAGACTTAAATCTAAGACCTAAAACGATAAAACTACTAAAAGAAAACATGGAGGAAACTAGCCAGGACATTGGTCTCAGCAAAGATGTCTTGAGTAATATCTCAAAAGCACACGCAACCAAAGCAAAAATGAACAAATGGGAGTTTGTCCCATTATGTTATAAAGCTTTTGCACAGCAACAGAAGCAATCAAAAGAGTGAAGAGGCAATCTACAGAATGGGAGGAAATATTTGCAAATTAACCATCTGATAAAGATTAATAACAAAAATATATAAGCAGCTCACACAAATCAATTGGAAAAAATCTAATAATTCAATTGAAAATGGGCAAAAGGTCTGAATACACATTTCTCTACACACACAAATGGCAAACAGGTGTGCGAAAAAATGCTAGGCACCATTATTTATCAGAGAAATGCAAATCAAAACTACAAGGAGAGATCATCTCATCCCAGTTAAAATGGCCTTTGACCAAAATACAAATAATAACAAATTTGATGAGGATGTGGAGAAAAAAGGAACCCTCATATACTGTTGTTGGTGGGAATGTAAATTAGTACAACCACTAAGGAGAACTACCATATGATCCAGCAATCCCACTGCTAGGTATAAATTCAAATGAAAGGAAGTCAGTATATTGAAGAAATATCTGCACCCTCATGTTTATTGCAGCACTATTCACAGTAGCCAAGATTTGAAACCAACCTAAGTGTTTCTCAAGAGATGAATGAATAAAGATATGGTACATATACACAGTGAAATAGTATTCAGCTTTAAGAAAGCATGAGATCCTGTCATTTGCAACAACATGGATGGAACTGGAGGATATTATATTAAGTGAAATAAGCCAGGAACAGAAAGACAAATTTCACAGGTTCTCACTCATAGATGGGAGCTAAAAATTAAAGCAATTGAAGTCATGAATAGATAGAGTAAAATGATTGTTATCAGAGTCCAGCAAGGGTAGCAGGGAAGAGGAGAAAATATGGAGATAGTTAATGAGTGACAAAACATACTTAGATAGAATAAGATCTACTGTTTGATAGCACAACAAGGTGACTACAGTCAATAATATTTTTTGTATATTTTAAAATAACTAAAAGAGTGGAACTCAAATGTTCCTAACACAAAGAAATGACAAATGATGGTTAAACACTTGATAATGATGAATGATACCTCAATTACCCTGATGTGACTATCACATATTGAATGACTAAATAAAACACATGCATCCCAGAATATATATACCTACTATGTACCCATAAAATTAAAAATTTACAAAATTACAATATTCATCAAAGTATTAGGCAATATAAACATTTTTCCTCCAAAATATTGTTAATTTATTGATATTTGGTAATTTGCCATATACCTCTTTTATAATATATTAGTATAGATAATATAGATACTGTGCTGCTCAATAAATATATACTGTACTGCTCAATAAATATGAATAAATGAAAAACTCCTGTTTAACCCAAAGAAACAACTTTTAAAAACAGCACTTTTTAATACTTAGGAAGACATTAGGCACCTGAAAAATTATGCCTGTGCAAAGTGTGTGTTACTATGAAGCCCGTCAGACAAAGAGCAAGAAATATAGCTTAATGGATATAGCAGTGATTTTAATGTCAGTCATTACTTGTGATATTTTCTATATATCATTGACTTTAAAGCAATTACAGAATTAAAATCTCCTGCAAAAACAAAAGTGCTTCTCCAAAAGGGTAACATTGCCTGTTTGTCTATTTGCCTATTTTCTCCCCTCCCCCTTCCCGATTCCCCCTTTCCCCCTTTCCTCCTTTCTCCTTTCCTCCTTTCCTCCCTCCCTCCTTCCCTTCCTCCCTCCTTCCCTCCCTCCCTCCTTCCCTCCCTCCCTCCTTCCTTCCCTCCTAGTTTCCTTCCTTCCTTCCTTCCTTCCTTCCTTCCTTCCTTCCTTCCTTCCTTCCTTCCTTCCTTCCTTCCTTCCTTCCTTCCTTCCTTCCTTCCTTCCTTCTGTTCTTTCTTTCTTTTGACAGGGTCTCTCACACTGTCACTCAGGCTTGAGTGCAGTGGCACCATCGTAGCTCACTGCAACCTCTAACTACTGGGCTCATGCAACCCTCCCGCCTCAGCCTCCTATGTAGCTAGAACTACACGTGCACTCCACTGTGCCCAGATAAGTTTTTTATTTGTATTTTTGTAGAGACATTGTGTCACTTTGTTGGCCAGGCTCATCTCTGACTCTTGACTTCAAGTGATCCTCCTGCCTCGGCCTCTCAAAGTGCTAGGATTACAGGTGTGAGCCACCCTGTCCAGCCTACATTGCCTATTTTCTACCAGCCAGATCAATCTCATACTCTGGTCCACAGACATAATATAAATACATATATCTATGTCTATATATCTATTTGTACTGAACTTTTTGAATTCTAGAAATTTCCTCTTCCTTACTTTCATTTAAAAAAAATGTGTTTTCTCTTTAGGATTCTATAATAGCAATTTGAAAGATTTACCCAAACCTTATTTTACTCAGATCATCTTTTGACTTTACTCCAGAAAAGATAACCAGTCCATTTATTTTTATGAATCTATCATTACTGTAATAATACTTTTAACTTGTACAGTGCTTTGACATTTTCAAAATGCTTTCACATATATCAGTTTATTTATTCCATAATGGTTTATAGAGAGTTTAAGATGATTGTTTTTTCAGAAGTACAGATGAGGAAATAAAAACTTAGCTAAATTAAATTAATTTTTCCAAGAACAAACAGTTCAGGGAGATATTATGTTTGAATAAAATCTGAGTCTTCTAATTCCAGTTCCAGTGCTCTTTTCAGTAGATCCTGTTTATAAAACATAGCATTAAACATAACTAGTCAAAATAAAATATAAAATTGCCTAATTAGAACTAAACAAATATACAAACAAACAACTTATATTTTGAAAGTCTGGGTTTATATTATACGTATTTGTTACATATGCTGATAAATGGAGAATAAAGTATGTTTACTAATCTGCACTATTACTATTATCCTATAGGTAATAGCCTTATGACCTTAGGTAGGTTAGACCTTCCTTTTATCACAGATGCTTCTTCTAGTTCTATTACTAAGGATAATAATTTCTTAGAGTTTGCCAAATAGTAGACACTCCATCATTGAGAGTGATGGCAGTTGTTACCACTGTAATTCCCACTACTCTTATTCCATCTAAATCTGGATGGTCTTTTAATTCAGGGAGCCAGCATTGTGCTGTTTGTTTCTTTGCCCTGGAATGTCAATAGGGCAGGGCTAAGGATTAGTTGGAAGATGGTCCATTTACCAGGTTTCATTGGCTTTCTTATTCAGGATGCTGTTGTTGTCTTAGCTTATTTACTTAAACATTTAAATATTTTCTTTACTTTGCTATAAAATTAGAATGATGTTAATATGTAGTGATGATAATTTAATAATGTATAAATAATCTGTAGAGTGCAAAGTGTCAAACATATTACAGTAACCCCTGCCTTCATCCGTGGTGGATGTGTTCCAAGGCCTCCAGCAGATGCCTGTAACTGTGGATATTACTGAACCCTATATATATATTGTTTTTTTCCTTTACATACACATCTATGACAAAGTTTATAAATTAGGCACAGTAAGAGATTAACAACAAGAACTAATAATAATGTAGAATAATTATAACAGTATACCATAATAAAAGTTATATGCATGTGGTCTATCTCAAAATATCTTACTGTACTGTAACTAAAACTACTAAAAGCAAAACTCTGGAAAAAGGAGGCCTATTATCTTGTTCCATATGGTAGGTTTAATGAATCATAATATGAGCTAAATAGTCACTATTCCTTTAAGGGTTCACGTCATTACTTTAATTCATAATCAATATATGTGTTAGACAAATACATTGGGAATCAAACGGAAAACAAATATAGGACAAATATTTATGATTGAAAAACACTTTATATCGATATGGGAAGCAAATGTTAAAAGTAATCTGTTTGTATAATACACACAGGATACGTTTCTGCTAACCAGCCTCAGAATCTATAGTTGTTTAACCTCCCCCAAGGGTAAACTGATAACATTTCTTCTTATTCTGCAACGTATTTGGCTTTCAAATTAATAGTCACATTCTGTCTAGAATGTTATTGGCAGATGAATAGATGTCTGAAAGTGGCTGAGGACATTTCAGTTACTATAAAATCCTCTTGATTTTATGTTTTGATACAATTAGACTTTACTTGCAGTTGCAGTTGTATTTTGACACAAAGGTACTCATGGTAATAATACCTTGTAACCACTAGATGTCACTATTCTCTAAGCAATAAATTAGAGTTGTGCTATGATGTAATTTAAAGCATATAACATTTGCAGTTTACATCTCTGTCTCTCTCTCTCCTTCTTTTCCCCTTTAATTATGTGAATTTTGTTTAAAATTAGATTTCTAAAAGCCGTTCTGAAAGTAAAGCAGGTTGATATGCCCAAATATATACTTTATTCATTGATATTGAATACTATCAACCTGAAATTTTGTGTATTGTAAGAAAAAAGAATAAGAAAATAGAGAATTAGGGCAAAAGAAATGGGGTTTTCCCAGGGGTTTTTAGCCTCTCCTAAATACCTATAATCCATTTGCAAAGAGAAGGACTGAGAGACAAAAGAAGTTGTGTTAGAATGAAAGAAAAACCTCATGTCACTTTTCTTTGTTTAATAATTTAGAGAAAATGCAACCCCTGTATTTGTGTAAATAACAATTCACAGACATGATTCTATTTTGTGAGAGACCCAGTTATTAGAACCAGTCAACACTACGTGAGAATTCATAACATGCTACCCTGAAGAAGTGGCAAAGAACTGTCTGTAGCAGTTCCTTGGCTAGAAAAATAACACTTTTCAATTACAATTTTCAAGGAAAAAAAGATTAGAAAAGCATTATATATTTAAAATAGTTAATATATCATGAAAGATATACTTCATGTAATATTTATAGTCTTATTTCTAATTCTCTATATTTTACAAAGAACAAGTGTTACTTTCTTGTTTAAAAAATAGATAAAATGCACAATATGCCATTAATACAACATACCTCCTCCGTCCTTTCTCTGAATATCAATAGCTGATAACTCCAAATGCTGCAGAATGGGGCTCTGGATATGAGGAGCTTACCATCCATTAACTTGTTAAGAAAATGAACGACTTATAATATCAGAAGAAAAAAAAAACATCAAACGTGTTTTACTCTCCTCACTTTTCTCTAGACTGTGCACATTTCTACTTTTACACCCAGGAGATATCCAGCAAACTGTATTCTATTATCCTGAAAGAGAAGCCCCTGGCAGCAAACTTAGATGATTTATCAAAGACCCTAGTTTTCAGTAAGAAAGAGAAACAGACACGAAGTAATATTAACAAAAAGCAATAAAGGATTCAGAGACATCATCTAGGTAACTAATAGAGCCACTGAATGGAGCTTATCAAGTATGGCCATGGCTGTAGATTATTGAATAACTGAAGGTAGTAATTTTCTTTGAGTATATTAACAAAACAAATGTCTTTGAATAGCTATTCATTCGTTCATTGACTCATTTTTTTCATTCAACAAATATTTGCCGAGTGACTTACTAGTCCTGGTACTATTCTCTCTACCTGATCAATAGCAGTAAATGAAAGAAGACAATAATCTGTACCCACCGGGCAACTGTATGTTGCAGTAGAGAAAATGACAGGCAAAAAGTATAATTGTCTTCATTCATTTTTTAATGAAACCTAAATTGTTATGATACTTTTAAGAAGTGCACCTAATAATACCCAAATATTTATTATGTAACCATTGTCATGTTCTGTAACTATCATTTCTGTAGAACTTGCAACATACTAATAAGAAATTATAACATATTTAATAGGTTTTTGTACTAAATAGCATTTTCCTACTAAATAGCAGTGATTTTCTATTTTGCTCAAGAGCTATGATGTCACCAAAAGAGAGTGTGTGTATATTCAAAGGAGGGTATGTACGTATCACAGACATGATAACAAGCAAAACAATTTTCTCTCTTCATGATTTTGTCATTGGTAAATTATCTAGAAACCTTTCTCTGTATCAATATATTTTGATATATACAAGGATGATTTCATATTGTTAGTACGTTTTCAAAATAGGCATATCATTTTTTCTCTTCTAAAGGATGTTATTAATATGGTAACATCAAAAGGATTTATGTTTTGTCCACTGAAATTGAGGGTTTGCTCTAATTAACAAATTTAGTGATCTTTTCTTAGTTTTCTTCCTCTTGACATTTTATTATGGTGTTAGTGATGGATGTGTTGTATCTTTATTAGTAACATATATCTTTAAATGTACTTAGAAAATCAAGGCGTAGATATAAAAATTGAAGAAAAGTATTTCTTAGAGAAAACCAATTATCCATGTCAAAGGTAATTTTTGAATAAATACATATATTCTACATTGATTTAATCACCATTTCTTACATAGGGATTAACGCAAAACTCACCAAAAAGGATGATAATTCTTAGTCAATTTATAATTTTTCATTTATTAGTTGTTGTTGTTTTTAGATGGAGTCTCTCTCTGTTGCCCAGGCTGGAGCACAGTTGTGCGATCTCAGCTCACTACAATCTCTGCCTCCTGCGTTCAAGTAATTCTTCTGCCTCAGCCTCCTGAGTAGCTGGGATTACAGGCCCATGCCACCATGTCTGGCTAATTTTTGTATTTTTAGTAGAGACAGGGTTTGACCATATTAGTCAGGCTGGACTCGAACTCCTGACCCCGTGATCCACTTGCCTCGGCCTCCCAAAGTGCTGGGATTACAAGCGTGAGCCACCGTGCCTGGCCCATTTATTAGTTTTTAATCTTATATATTTGCTGCTGCCTTATTTGGTAAATAATATTTAACATTTTAGTTTGGAAATCTTTAGAAATAGCTAGGTTAATTTCTTTTGCTTTTCCTTTGTTCCACATCTTTTTCTCCCCGTGTTCCAATAAACAATCACTTTTTCCAGAAGGCAGGTGAAGTTTATAGTCGCTTCTCTGCTGCTGCTGAGATGGTGCCCGTCATTCTGATTGTTTGCCATTGGGATCTACATCCATAGCCACTGTCTTCGTTCCTTTTATTGCCTCTTCATTTCTTTTATTCGATAAACACTGGATTTCCTGGATTGAGCTTCTGTGTCTCTATGTCTTAAACCCCATTTTTCTTTTCTTTTCTTTTTTTTTGTCTATATTTTGGAATAGTTTCTCAACTTGAACTTATAAATTCCTAATGCTGTATCCCACTATAGCCATTTATTATTAAAATTAACACTTTATCTTTTATAAATTAAAATTTTGATTCTATATACTTTTTCCTGTTTTATGACTATTTCACATCATCTCCTCGATATATTGGTGGACTCTTCTTTAATATACCTAGGAGAATATTAACTAGAACTTCTGTCTACATGTTCCTCTACTGCCCATATTACCAAGGCCAGTAATTGTTTTGTTTCTTATTATGGCCTATTTTGCTTTTCCTCAAATGCTGGCAATTTTTTGTTTGGTTATTTGCATTTATTGAGGAATGGCTGGCTGACCAGGTAGCTGGTGAGGGTTTTCTTGGCACTGGATAGGTTTCTTGACTATAGCTCCTCACCTATGAATCTGAGGGCCAAGTGAGGTTTCTGGTAAATTCATATTTTTGTCATCAAGCAGGCTTTCCTCTAAGGTGAGGAGATGGGATCTCTACATATGTTGTGTTTTTGGGTTTAGCAAATAAAAATGCAAGACACCTAGTTAAGCGTGAATTTCAGATAAATAATACATAATATTTTAGAATGAGTGTATCCCATGTAATATTTGGGAAATATTTAAATTTTTTTTTATGTCTGAAGTTTATACATCCTGTTGTTTTTGTATCTTATCTAGTAAACCTATTATCAGGTAAATGTTTACAGCAGCTCAGCTATATCTTAGATTCTGCCCTTTGTCTTTCTACATTCCAGTTATCCATTTCATTTTACAGAGCTTCTTAGATAAGTCGACCACAGTGATGAGTGCATGGGGCTGGGGACACCAACCATTTATGTATGCAATCTTATTCACCTAATTTACAACCCCTGAATACTCTTCTGCTTTGAGCCACTCATGGGCACTTTTGCTCATAGTTACACTATGAGGAACAGCACTTCTGTGATATAGTTGTAATCTCTGCTTTGCTTAAGTTATCAATGAATCTGCATTCTATCTCCAGAAATTTTTCAAAACATACGACCTGAAAATGGCATAGTTTTATAATTTTAGCACTGTTGTGCATCTATTTGTTTTGTTTTCCATCTTTACCATGGGATCTTGGAGGGGAAGAAAGACTACATGGATGACAGGAGCCATTGTCTTCCAGTGTGTATCCACACTTCTCATTTGGAATCAATCATCATCCTATGCTCAGAAAAATAGTGACTATTTGATAAATTATGTTAAAGATTTCATAAATTCTGAACTGCACTTCTTCCAGCTGCTACTACATTTCTTTGCTGCAGTTTACACTAAAACTCTTCACAATAATTTAAATGTTTTTGTCTCCAAACTTCACTTACTATTTTGTTGAAAACTCACTTGAGTCAGGCTTTTGTCTACAACCATTGTACCTTAAAACCGAAGAATAAAAGAACGATTTTCACAGTTTGTAGACTATCTTACTTCTCAGTGATAATTTTAGGCATTATTCAAACCTGTTTTGGCTTCAAATATGGTGTTAATTCAATAGCTAGGTGTATGACAGAAGTATTGAATAGGGACCCCTGCTTCACAATTTTTCTCAAAAACATTCAAGATGGATTAACTACATTAAAAAATTTTACCTAGAAGAGTACTAGAAGAAAACATTGCTAAATATTTAAAAAGTTTTGGAGCAAAGAAAATTAAGGATAATACAAAAGACATCATTCATAGAGGAAAATATTGATAGATTTGATAATGAAAATAATACTTTTATGAATCAAAAGAGAGTGTAAAAGTAAAAAAAAATGTTAGATAAATATTTGCAAGAATTATTGATAAAAATATGACATTTAATATGTAAGTAATCTCTTAAGAATCATTGGAAAAAAGACTCAGTAGCAAAATGGGCACAGCACGTAATCAGACACGCTAGAAAGAACTATGTGCTAAAGGTGAAAAGATCATTCTAAAATGTTCAGTCTGATTATAATTCAAGAAATGTAAATTAAACAGCAACTTGCTGCATTTTCTTGCCTATTAGGAGTATAATCTTTGAAGAATGTCAATTCTCTGGGAGAGAAGAAAGTAACAGCCTCTCTTATGCATAGCTAGTAGATATTTAAATTGACAAAAAAAAAACCTGCAAAACTTTCTAGGGGACAAAATGACAATATTTAAAAATTTAAAAAAAGGCTTACAGTCTACATATACATTTACTCATCTTGGGAATTTATTCTGAGGAAATAGTGAAATAGAGAATGTACAAACCTGGTATATATAAGGATGTATATATATAATATATATGTATTCCAGAGCATTGACTGCAATAATATTTATAAGGTAGAAATATTTTAAAACTGACAAAAACAGGATTGTTCATACAAATCATGGCTAATTTCTGTGATGGTATATTATTCAGTTATTGCATGATTTTGTGCAAATGTTTTAAGTCTTTTATTTATGCTCACAATTATATTGCTAAGTGAGCATACTGACTTAAAAATAATACATATAATAGTTACAAAATAGTACATATAATATGAATATGTTTTTCCTGCCTTCTTTGATTTCATATACAATCAAGCCCAAGGTCTGTACATTTTATTATTTATTTATTTATTTATTTCTCATATCCTTTCCATGTTTTCTGTCCCTGCAACCACTGAACTTGTTTAGATGTTTCCCAGTGGAAGTATTAAGATAGCTTCTTTATCAGTCCTTCTATCTTTTATATCTATCCTACCAAAGAACAGTTTTTCTATATTAGCATGTTCTCATGCTGCTAATAAAGACATACCCAAGACTGGGTAATTTATGAAGTAAAGTGATTTAATTGACTCATAGTTCAGCATGGCTGGGGAGGCCTCAGTAACTTACAATCATGGCAGAAGGGGAAGCAAACATGTCCTTTTTTATATGGCATCAGGAAGGAGAAGTGCCGAGCAAAGGGGGAAAAGCCCCTGTAAAACCATTGGATCTCATGAGAACTCACTCACTATCACAAGAATAGCATGGAGCTAACCACCCCCATCATTCAATTACCTCCCACTGGGTCCCTCCCAAGACATGTGGGGATTCTGGGAACTACAATTCAAGATTTGGATGGAGACACAGCTAAACCTTATCACTTTCTAACACTCGAATTTAATCTCCTTCTTAAAATTCTTCAATGGTTTCTATAGCATGCCACAAAATGTCCAAGCTGCTGAGCACCTAACATCCCAAAATCTTTTTGATCTGAAGCCTAGCTACCTATCTAGGTGTGTGTCCCATCGCTGTGCTTCTTAATTTCCATCTCTATTGATTTCCTAGGCCTGCCAAAACAAATTACTATAAATGTGGTGGCATCCAACCACAGAAACTTATTCTCTCACTGTTCTGGAGACTGGAAGTTCAAAATTAAGGTGATTTACTCTGGAGGCTCTGAAGAAGAGTTCAGTCCATGCCTCTCTCCTGGCTTCTGATGACTGCCCACAACCTTGGCTTTGCTCTGCTCGAGGCTGCATAACTCCAATCTCTGAGTCCGATGTCACTTGGCTTTCCTTTTTCTTCTTTTGTTTGTCAAATCTCCCCTTACTTTCTCTTTTTTTTTTTTTCTTTTTTGAGATGGAGTCTTGCTCTGTCACCCAGGCTGGAGTGCAGTGGCCGGATCTCAGCTCACTGCAAGCTCCTCCTCTTGGGTTCACGCCATTCTCCTGCCTCAGCCTCCCGAGTAGCTGGGACTACAGGCGCCCGCCACTTTGCCCGGCTAGTTTTTTGTATTTTTTAGTAGAGACCGGGTTTCACCGTGTTAGCCAGGATGGTCTCGATCTCCTGACCTCATGATCCGCCCATCTCAGCCTCCCAAAGTGCTGGGATTACAGGCGTGAGCCACCGCGCCCGGCCTACTTTCTCTTATAAGGACACCAGTCATTGGATTTAGGGCCCACCTGAAACCTAGAATGATCTTATCTTGAGAACCTTAATTATATGTGCAAAGGCCATGTTTCTAAATCAGGTCACATTCATAGTACTAGTGGTTGGACTTGGGCATATCTTTTTTGAGAAGCCTAGTCAACCCATTGTACCTTCACTTCTTATTCTTTAGTAGTACTGGAGTCCGTGTGATCCCCAAAACCATCCTCTTTCTTTACATATATTGCAGATGAGACTTTTTCTGCCTGGAATTTTATTTTTCATGTGTATCAACAAAGTTTTCCCTATTTTTATAGTTGTATCTCAAGGTGTAGTTTGTACAAGACTTTTCTAACTGTTACATAAGACCTAGCTTCTCTCACACCTCTAAATAACCAATGGCCAGTACATCAGTGTACCACTGCATTGGGAAGTTTTCTTCCATGATTCTCTATGCCGAACCGTGACTCCTTATACACCGAAATAATGCAGTTTTATCTTGGCACTCCTAGGATTCCTTAGGTCAATAAATTTCTTCACAAATGTTTTATCAGACACGGCACTGTAGGATACTGAAACTTATGTAAACAGATATTCTTGAGCATAAATTTCTCTGCATGACATGATACTGGAGACGGAAGGGGCTGCCAGGGAAATAAATAGAATACATAGCTCTTGACCTCAAGCATTTTGTTATAGAGTGAAAACAAACTTTAAAAGATTAAATATCTATTTGGGACAGGCATATAATTAAATTACAAAGGAAAGGAAACACACCCTCATTTCTATCTGTGTTAAGAAGAGTAAATAATCACTGCAGTGGCACAGATGCAGGCTTCACAAGAAAATGCAAATTAAAGGGAACTTTACAGAAAGAGTGAGATTTGGAGGGCACACAAGATGTCCTTTAAATACATAATCAGATGATAAGGAGGAAATAGTTTATGCAAGTCATTGAATCTTCAATTAGCTCAGTTCACTTGAGAGCGCCATCCATGAAGGCCATGTATTTAGAAAGAGCAGTGTCATATCCTACAGAGAAATAGAGTGTAGAGCCTGAGAGACTTGGTTTTGAATTGCCCTGTGCTATTTCATAGCTATGTGACCTCAGGTAAATTATGTAACACTCTGAATCAGCATTCTAATTCATAAATTGTTGAGAAGAAATCTTACCTTCTTTTATAGTCATGTGAATTCAAATGACAATACATACATATAGGTTCTATTTTATAGGTACTAGTCAGTGAAGGTGAAATTCCTTTGGGGTGTATTTTTATTTTATTTTTCTTAATTTGTTTCCCTTCTTTTTTTTCCCAGTAGACTGATACTAAGGTCAATTCAAGATAGTGACAGTATGTCTCTCTGATTTAGATAAAGAGCACACTTAAAGCTGTTGTTGATTCAGCTAAAAAAGACATTGAATCTAGAAACCCCATACTTAATTCATGGCTTATACTTGGGAAGGTCATGATAACCAGGTTTTACCACGAATTATGCAATAAAGAGAGCATCAGCCACCCACCTCCTCAGCAGCAATTAATAAAGAAGCAGGATATGGTGTTTGTCCAGGGATTAGAGCTTCTCTGTGGGAAGGTGCTAGATTTGTAATGAGTTGGTATCTAACTGAAATTAGAAGCCAGCTGTAGGTTTACTGACTTTTCTCATTTTAAATTTAGAGAAAGCTGGGTTGTCATAAAAGTGAGAAGTTTTCAAATTGTGAGATTTCTCTAGTGGGGCAACTTTTGTTTCTTGCTGTGCTGACATGGCAATGATTCTCAAACTTGAACCTGAATCAGAATCTCCTGGAGGATTTATTAAGCCTATATTCCTGTGCACTCACCTGCAGAATATCTGGTTTAGGAGGTCTTGCATGGAGTGTGATCAGTTGCATTTCTGTAAGCTCACTGGCGATACTCATGCTGCTGGACCAAGGATTACACTATGAGAACTACAGTTTTAGAGAAACAACACTTAGTCTCACAAAAGGGCTTTTTGTTTAATAATAGTATTTAAATGTTTAGCATGTAAATGTGAGTGAGGCTTAATGGCTGCATACACAAAATAATTAAATAATCCATGTATTGCAACTGGAATTCCCCATCAATCCTTCACTTACATTGAATTTGGGGAGCTTTCTCATCAGTGGAGGAGAAAACAGATACGTTTTCTGTCATAATATTTCAAACACTTCTCACTGAAAACAAATGAATATTTATCACCTGTGATTCACATAGCCTGGGATGTGAGAGAAGGAGAATGTTAGCAGCAGCTGCTGTGATAAGTGTTGCATCATTTTGTGATAATGGCACTTAACAGGGGAAGCCATCAACTGCTTTAAAATTAGGACAGCTACAACTCTGGCATCAAATGAATGTTTGTCACTAAAGCAATCCCAGACTCACAAACACAGCTGATTCTGAGAACACGGAATGATATAATGATATTTTAATCCATGGCTTTGACCAAATGGTTCTGGTACTTTACAGCCAGGATATCCTAATACTATTAGCTTCAAGTCAGTGTTTGAATAGAGATCTCCTATAGTATTTTTTCCATACAAAGTACCTTATTCAGTAACATTTCTTGTTCTTGAATATCCTGAATGAAAAGTAGAAATCTAGGTGACACATTGCAATAAATTGCTTATTATTATTGAAACATAGTTAGTAAGAATCATAAATACAAATTTGGGTGACATGGAACCAGATCTGCCATGAGGAAATTACTATTTCTACTTTAAAAGAACACATCTATTCTCAAAAATGTTTATTCTAAAGAAAAATGCATTTATTAAAAAAAATGATACAGTATGGACTTTTACTTCTAAGTTGAAGGAGACACATTCGTTCCTACTTCTTCCACTAGGTACAACTAAAAACTCTGGAAATTACATAAAATGTTGAGCAAGTGACGTCTATTGCCTACCACCAGAAGCATTAGACCCACAGTGTCAATTCACAGAACAGTTTGCAGGTATTAGAGTCATCAACTGCTATTAACGGAATGTTTTTGTTCTCCCCAAATTCATATGTTGAAGCCCTAATCCCAAAGGTAATGGTATTTGGAAGTGCGGCCTTTACATATGAAGGTGGGGCCTCCAAGATAAGATTAGTACTCCTGTAAGTAGATGAAGGGACCAAAGCTCCCTCTTCTCCAATACACTCCTCACCCCAACATATGAGGATACAGTGAGAAGGCAACCTTCTGTGAACCAAGAAACTGACCATGCTGGCACTCTGATCTTGGACTTCCAGCTTCCAGAACGATGAGAAATAAATATCTGCTTTTAAGCCATACAATATTTTGTTAAGCAGTCCAAACTAAGATAAAAAGAAAGACATAACTCCTGTAGGCACTAGATGGAACAATATTTTATTCACATAGAGAAGAGACAGAGCAAGATCAGCTTAAATAGCAGGTGTCAGTAACCCACAGCCCGCAGGTCTCATCTCACAGCAAGGGCAGTGTGATGGTCTTCACAAACCCTCTTGTGCTACAGAGATATTTGCCCTCACCACTCATATTCAATACAGTACTGAATGGTCTAGCCAGTGTAGTAGGCAAGAAAATTAAATAAAAGACATAAGGATCAGAAATAAAGAAACAAAAATATCCCTATTATTAGTAGATGACATTATGCATACATAGAAAATCCAAATAAATTGACAATAAAAATGCCTAAAACTAATAAATGACTTCCATAAGGTTGCTGAGTACTAAGTCAGCATACAAAAATAATTTTATTTCTATATACTAGCAATAAATACATGAACATTAAAATTATAATTGTTTATAATATTAAATAGGTATGTTTTTAACAAAAATTATGCCACACTTACAAGCTGAAAACTACAAAACGCTGTAAAATAAATCAAAGATGACCTAAATAAACTAAGAGACACACTATGTTACCGTGTTCGTGGATTAGAAGAGTTAGTATAGAAACAATTCCAATTTCTCCCAAATGGATTTTTCATGGCTTGTAGGGAGGGGTAGACATAGACCATAGGAACAGAATAAAGAACTCAGAAATTGATCTGCAAAATTCTGCCCAACTTATTTCTTTAAAATGTGCAAAAGCAATGGAATAGAGGAAAGATAGTATTCTCAACAATTAGTGCTAGAGAAATCTAACACCCATTACAATAAACTTTAACTCAAATTGGATCATCCACTTAAATGTAAAACATAAAACTATAAAACACTTAGACAAAAATAGGATAATATCTGGGGGATGTAGACTTAGCAAACAGTTCTTAACTTGAAAACAAAAGCACATTTCATAAGAGAAAAAACTGATTAATTGAACTCTATTAAAAAAAAAAAAGGTTGGGCACAGCGGCTCACGCCTATAATCCCAGCACTTTGGGAGGCCAAGACTGGCGGATCACTTGAGGTCAGGAATTTGAGACCAGCCTGGCCAACATGGTGAAACCTCATCTCTACTAAAAATACAAAAATTAGCCGGGCGTGGTGGCATTTGCATGGAATCCCAACTACTCGGGAGACTGAGGCAGGAGAATTGCTTGAACACAGGAAGCAGAGGTTGCAGTGAGCTGAGATCTCACCACTGCACCCCAGCCTGGGCAACACAGTGAGACCCTGTCTCAAAAAATAATAATAATAGATTAAGAAAAACAACTTTTGCTCCATGAAGAACTTCATTAAGAAGATAAATAGAAAAGCTACAGTGTGAAAGAAAATATTTACAAACCATATATCCAACAAATTGCTAAGATCTAGACTATATAAAGGACTTATAAAACTTAATAGTAAGCAAAAATCCAATTATGGAATGAACAAAAAACACAAAGAAATAACTTCTCAAAAATATATAGATGACAAATAAGCTTATAAAAATATGTTTAACATCATTAGCCATTAGGAAAATGCAAATTAAAACCACAATGAGACATTACTATATATTTCTCGGAATGGCCTACAAAAAAAAAAGTAAAATATCAAATGCTGGCAAACACATGGACAAACTAGATCACACGTCCATTGCTAATGGGAATATAAAATTATACAGGCATTCTGGAAAATACTTTGATAGTTTATTTAAAAAAATAAGCGTACAACTACTTTATTTCCCATTATTTGTATCTTTAGAAATTTATCTCACATAAAATATGTTAATATGAAAACATATGCATGAATATTTATAGCAACTTTATTCACCGTATCTCCAGAAAACACACAACTCTGATGTTCTTCAGTGGTTGAATGTTTAAATAAACTATGACATATGTGTAGCATGGAATACTGCTCAGCAAGGAAAAGGAATGCATTATTATCATGCACAACAATCTGGATGGATCTTCAGAGAATTATGCTAACTGTAAAAAGCCAACCCAAAAATGTCACATAAGGTATAATTTCATTTGTATCGAATTATTGAAATGTCACAGTTATAAAAATGAAAAAAAGATTAATGATTGACAGAAGTTAAGGAAGAGTTGGGGGCATGAGAGAAGCAGGTGTGTTTATAAAAAGACAACATGAAAGACTTTTGTTGGAAATAGTCTGTATCTTCACAGAATCAATGTAAATACCTTGGTTGGTATATTTTACTGTAATGTTGCAAGATGTTACCATTGAAAGAAACTGGGTAAAACGGGGTAAATGAAATCTTTCTGTATTATTTCTTACAAATACATGTGAATCTATAATGATCTCAAAATAAAATTTTAATTAAAAAATGATATATTTTGACAGCTCCCTGCCAGTCTGAGTCAAGTAACACTGAACTAGGGGCCATGAATAATTATTTAATTCTCATAACAGTATGTAGGTAATTAGTATTTTCCCTTTCATGATGACTACATTGGTGCCCTCAAAAATTGGATAATTTTTCTAAGGTCACATTTTTATTTTAAGGAATATTTTTTAAAACCTAAGATAAATAGGTAAAAGTCATTGCCAATATTAAATCAGAATCTTCTGATGTCAGATGCAATTCTTCTTCTCCTTACACACATTTCGTCATTTATTATTTGAAGTGGTTAGTAGGTAGCAAATATTTTATTCCATTAATACTCATATAGCATCTTATGCATTTTAAACCTCTGAGTTAAGAACAGTAGGCATTATAATCCCAATTTGAAAGCTGAAAGGACTGATGAAGAATTCTAACTAGCTTCTGACATCCTGGGTTCTAACACTATGCTCTTCCATTGTAACATCAGCAGGTGACATGATTTGGCTGTGTCCTCACCCAAATCTCACCTTTAATTGTAATAATCTCCATGTGTCAAGGGTGTGGCCAGGTGGATATAATTGAATCATGGGAGCAGTTTCACCCATACTGTTCTCATGGTAGTGGATAAGTCTCACAAGTTCTGATGGTTTTATAAATGGGAGAGCACAAGCTCTCCTGCCTGCCACCATGTAAGATGTGACTTTGCTCCTCATTCACCTTCTGCCATGATAGTGAGGTCTCCCTGGCCATGTGAAACTGTGAATCAATTAAACTTCTTTCCTTTATAAATTACCCAGTCTCTGGTATGTCTTTATTAGTTGTGTGAGAACAGACTAATACAGCAGGGAAGGCAGAACACGTCCAATCACTCACAGGGTACACTAGTGAACATTTTTACTAACATAATTCTTGTGTTTGGTCTTAATTTTTTTCTTCTTTTGTGTATTTTAAATAGTAAATACCATCAAGTTCTAATATACTGAACCAATGTTACTATGTGTCCCTGGTCTGCAGTGTGGAACAAAGCCATCCTGCCTACTCTGTTGAGAACGTATATCCTGAATCTATGCAGCTTGCTCTTTCCCTCAGCTAGACCTTAGGTAAAGTCACCATATTCTATTTCCTTTTATCCTTCAACAAACTCCTAGTTGGTTTTCCCACATCTGGTTTTATGTTCTTTATTTTCTTCTTCATCCTCAGGTTGCTAATCTTTTAAAAATACAAGCTGAATCTTCTCATTCTTTTGCACTGTGGTATATCTTACCATTGTTCAGAATATTTTCTGCCTTTCTCTACTAGATATGGAGTAGAGGCCCAATGGTGCCATAATAGACGTATAATATGAGCAAAAAAAAAAAAAAAGATTTTTGTTTTTTAGAAACCATAAAACATTGTTTTTACAACCACTTTGGGATTCATTTCTTATTACAGCAGATACTTGCTTATGCTTTCTGATCTATGCGCCACATTCTCTGACAACCTTTTTTGTATCTGCGATTGAGTCCAAAATACCTAGCCTTCCAAACACTACATAAACCAGCCTCTGCAAACTCCACTGATCTTACTTGCCATTACATTTCTTACCCTAAATGTTCTCAAAATGCATGGAACAGATGTTTATTTAATACACTTGCCATTATGCTGCATTGTGTGTTCAATATTCCTTACCTCACTATGAGTCAAAATTATTCCTATTTATTCTTTAGGGGTTGGCTTAAATATCATTTTCTCAGAAAGTGTTTCGTGACTACCTGCAATCTAACATAAGGCTCTCTTTACACAATCACAATTCCCTGTTGTTGAGAGTATTCTTCAAATCATATTTATTCTACAACATTTCTCCTACAAAATAAGTGTAGTCAGAAAATTGTGAGGCAGTCATGTTGCTATTGTTGTTATTCTAAAGAGAAATGAGGCAACAGATTGTGATGAAAACAGGATTAAGATTCCATCTCTTGGCTGAGCGCGGTGGCTCAAGCCTGTAATCCCAGCACTTTGGGAGGCTGAGATGGGTGGATCACGAGGTCAGGAAATCGAGACCATCCTGGCTAACACGGTAAAACCCCGTCTCTACTAAAAAAACACAAAAAACTAGCTGGGCGTGGTGGCAGGCGCCTGTAGTCCCAGCTACTCGGGAGGCTAAGGCAGGAGAATGGTGTAAACCCGGGAGGCGGAGCTTGCAGTGAGCTGAGATCCGGCCACTGCACTCCAGCCTGGGCAACAGAGCGAGACTCCGTCTCAAAAAATAATAATAATAATAATAATTCCATCTCTCATATTTATTTGATTTTATTTCAGAAAATATGGCTTTGGGTTAAGAGATTATATATTGTATATTTGGAACCCAATAAATAAATATTAAATACAATATACTGAAGTACTAATAATTCATTAAGTTTTGAAAATTGAACATTGGATTTCTATAACTAATTACATTTGATCTTAGTGCAGTAAGAATGTGATGAAATCCATAATCCAGAACCTGTATTTCGGTAAGAAAGAGGTGGGATCAAGGTTAATCAATTCATGGAATTTTGGATCTCAGAATATGTAGATTCTAGTAAGGGAAGAGCCAAAGAAACACTCAATTTATAGTTATTACATTTATGTTTGTTTAATTACCATAATCTGTTTTCCCCACTGGACTCAAACTCCCTAAAGACTAAAGCTAAGGTTGTATCATCACATTAACTGTGCCAAGGACTGTACCTGACATACAGCAGAAGTTTAATAGTATGACAGTAAATACTTCTTTTTGCAGAAATATACTGTTCATCTGAATTATCAATTGCAATTGAATAGTGATAACTTATTTCTACAAAATGTGAATACATAATAACAATTAATCCTACGGCTACCCAAAATAACAGGGTGCTTGGTATTTGTTTAAGTAGGTACATTCTCCAGTTATGTTTATAAGGGTTATTCTCTATGTTGAAATCTGGTTTGGGCCAATAATAGCTACTACTTATTGCATACTTATGATGTGTTAGACACTATTCAAAAGTAATACCTATTTTATATGATTTAATCTGTACAATGATCCTGTGACAAACATATATTTTATTTGACAGACAAAAAAGAATCTGATATTCAGGTAAACTAAGTGATTTGCCCAAAGTCACATAGGTAGCAAGTAGCTCAGATTGAATTGAAACTCAGTCCCAAAAACCCAGGCTCCTAAGACCTATATGGTTCTGCTTCCTCATAGCTCCATGACCAACCTCTTTGAATCTGATATAGATTACCAACTCTGCTAATTTTGGAAGGTTACAGGTTGCTTATAGTTATTTTCCTCCTTCAATACTAAATTCAAAGACAAGATTGTATCTGCATTTTATTTTAATTTAACTACACAATGATAAAACCATAAACTTAATGATCTCGAAAATGCTAATATTTCACGATAAGGAGTCTGTATGGACATTTTAGTTGATACCTTAATTAATGGTTTTATCTAGTGTGAATATGAAACAGCAGATTTCATTATGTAAACTGCCCTCTTCTGTAAAACTTGGCAGGGTCAATATTCTCTGGGATTCTAGGTTTCAAAGAGAACTAAGCAATGGGAATTTGATAAGTGAGTTGCACCATTATCACTGAGAAGCTCACATTTTATTAGGTCTTTTTGCATGTTAAAAATTCCACATGGGGCATTTTTAAAAGGGTAACACAATGCGCCTTAGGAACACTCAATAAATGAAAAGCAGACTACGCAGAGTGAATAGAAACCCCAAGTCACATTGGTACTCTCTACTTGCCTTCTCCTGGGAATCTTATCTAATTTTAGAGAAATTTTCAAGTACTATGCCAGTAATGCCAGCTTTGATTTGAGGTTTATTTTAAAGCATCACCTCCCAAAATATTATTCAGAAAACCAATGCCCTAGTTCTATTGTCTGCCCAAGGACAAACAAGACCCTTCCAGAAGTACTGCTCTACCAACAAGCAATCTACAGAATGGCGTGTCATTGATGCTATTATTAACAGGTGTGGGCAAAAGGCAGAAATATTTAATGATACCATCCCTCTTGTTCCTGGGAATAAGGGGAATAATATTTAAGGACACATTCAAAGGCCATTTAATTAAATAATTATATCATCTAATCCCAACTGCATTTATTGAAAATATATCACCTTCATAATTGGCTATCGTTTATAAACTATATACTATGTGTCACACATTGTATTTTGCACTTCAATTTTGATTACATTTCATCTTCACAGTAATCATATAAGGGAGGTATGATTAACTTCATTTTACAGTTGAGGAAACTGATAGTTTTAAAGATATTAAGTCACTTGTCCAAAGTCACCCTCCTGGCAAATAATACAGCCAGAAGTTGAAATAATAATTTTCTATTTTGAACTCTAAATTGCTTTCTACCTAGCACTTATGATGTGCAAAAGCTTACCAGACACACAAGTGACTGCTCCCAAATTGAAAGGTAACCAAAACTCCCGCAGTGCTAGTTGAGCATGCTGATTCCTAGGGGCCGTCCTGAGAATTTCTCATACAGTAGGTCTGAGTGGGGCCTTGAAACAAGTATTTCTAGCGTGCATCCCAGGAGTTTCTGATCAGTCAATTGGAGTAATTTCCAGGGTATAAAGGGAAATAGAATTAGATTCTACCATGTAGGTGATTTGATTGTAGAAAATAATATTAACCACTGTGGATGGGAACATATATTTTGAACATATTTTGCCTCTATAATTATACTAATCAGTACTGGACACTTAGTAGACTTTAACACATTCTTAAATGATCAAGAGAACAAATGCATTTTTTTTCCCTTGATAGTTATTCTTTGTGTTTTTCAAGACAAATGCAAAGTTGTTCCAAATTAGCATTTGAATAATGTTTGTACACATTTTAAACACCAAAATATTCACATCCTCTGTGTAAATCTTAACCTATTGGTTATATATCGAATAGCCATATCTAATGCCACTGTGATATAATTGTAATAGTAAATGATCTCATAAGGTCAAATGGAAATGACTTTATGATTTTCTTTCATGTATTTATTGATTTACCTTTGTTTACTCCATGTCTGTCTATTCATCTGCAATGGATACCCTAAAGCAATTTGTTATTACCATGTTTTTTACGAAAGTAGTATCTAATACTTATTTAAACTTCTTGTAGGTCAGTCACTGGTCATAAGCACTTTAAATATATTAAACACATTTTGTACTCAAAACATTTCTCTGCAGTAACTCCTGTTACGATTCCATAATAACATTTTATAAGTAGGGAAACTGAGTCAGAGAACCACTAAGTGATCTCTTGCTGCAGTTAAAAAATTACAGTATCTACACATGCAAGATAAACAGTGAAGCATCTTATTGTCAACCTGGGAATATTAATTTTCTAGTTTCTCCAGCACTGGATTTCAGCCAAAGAAATTATTTGCTTTTCAAGCTGCAATACAACTCTCTGGAACTTAGCTCCCATAAAGGAGTGGTTCAGTTTTCTACAGTATTTACTTATTAAAATGGACATTGTATAAGAGTTTGTTTTTGAAGGGAAGTAGGCAACACTTAGTATCTACAGTGAATCAAGCCAAATTGGTAACAGTCATAAAACCCAAACATTCTCAGTGAAATTACTTCTCTTCAAGGTATTTACATTGTATTATTCATATTGTTTTCCTTGTGGAATTGTATGCACAATAGGTATGCATATATACATGGGGTGTATGAATGAAAATTTTTGTTTTATGACTAACATTTATAGAGCAGTTACTATATGGTAGACACTGGGCAAAATTTTACCCTGGATTATCCCAATTAATCTTTGCAACTACTTTGATGAGTAATTTCTTCACTTATTTCAATTTTAAAGGTTATAAGAAAGGTTTTAGAGGTGTACGTATGCCTTAGGTCTAGTAAAACATAAATTGGTATTTTAATATGTACTTCTGGCTTCAGAGACTGCCTTCATAACTGTCACACTCAAACTGACACCCATGTAAATTCAAATATTGACTATTGGTAGTTGTTGAGTGGCTACCTCACCCAGCTAAAAAATCAACTACAACAACTATAGGATAGGGAGATCTGCCTTTATACTAGTTTAGGTGAAAACATAATAGGGGAAAATTTTAGCTGACCACAAGGATGAAGTCCCAGTTCTAGGAAACAGAGTTTCATTAGCTTGGTTGTGTTAGAGGAAATCTAGAACATTTTAGGAGTAAAGAAATCCTTTGACTTGAGTAGGCAAAATTTTACCAGATTGAATGGTGAATATTTGGAGGTGAAACCAGCTGTGGTGTAATTGGGGATGGTTCACAGGTGGGCAAGGAGCCTGGGAAGGGAGATTGGCTCCTGAAGATTAGGAAGGGCCCAGAGAGACTTGCCAGAAAGTTTGGATTTTATTCTGTAGATGGTGAAATTTATTTTAAGGAAGGGGTATCACTTTCAGATATACATATCAGACATGATTGGGGCAGTAGTGATAGAGCCGGAAGGGAATCACCGTGGAGCTGAGGTGATAGCACCGTGGAGCTGCTAAGAGAGAGACCTGCAGTTGAAAATGGAGATAATGATGAGAACCAAGGAAAGGTCCTTTTGATAGGCTAGGAATTAAGAGCAAATTGTGGAGTCTTCATGCAAGGCATTAAACACAGAATGAGGAGGAATAGGTTTTGGGGAAATTAGTTTGATATTCTGTTAGATAATTTGAGGTGCTTGGAGAACTTCGGTAAGAAATGTCAGTTGGCAGTACAGAGTGCAAGGGATTAGCAGAAGTAAACAGATTTTGGACAGTGGAGGAGAGAGCTCCTGAGACATGGGTATGAGTGAGTTTTAAGCCCTGATGTCTGAGAAGCAGCATCCAAGCTCTGCTTTGCCCTGTCTAGATTAAAGTTGGATTAAATATTAGGTTCCATTTGTCACCTTTTAGAAGAGACATTAGAAAATCTTCTGATAAGGAACCTGGATTCTACCTTACCTGATATACCCTTGGTTTGAAAAAAAAATAATGCAAAGAGGAAACGATAAATATCTTCAAGTTTTGTCATGGCTTCAGAAAACATATCTAGGAAGAAGACATTCAGTTCAAAGTCAGTGGTTTCCCACTCACTGGAGGTCTGTACAGGGAGCTGTGGCCTGAGAAACTAAACGAAATAGCCACATTGGCTTTGTGCTGAGGAACAGAAGTGAAAAGAAAAAACAAACAAAAAAACCCAACAAACATTTGAGTGTGAGGAAGACAGCTACCACCAGAGGGCAGCCACTCCTTGAGAGGTTCAGCCAGACAGACAAAGCAGTTATATTTGAGGGTTTTATAACAGAGTTCATGGTTACCAGGGAAATGCACAATGTGGTCACCAATCACCAGCACATGTGGACATAGCCGGACAAGTCAGAATTCCAAAGGTAATGTCACTAGTCAGATTTGCACTTTTCTAAGTAGGCAGGTGATTTGTTCTGTTTACCTGGCCATTTAGAATTAACCAGGTCACAATTTTTCTACATAGAAAATTGGCTTTTTTTCTTTCCTTTCTCTAATAAGAGAATCCTTCCACTCTTTCCAGAACAGCATGTACTTTGATGGGCCAGATTTTGGTAGCAGCATCCTTTGTATCTCAAGAGGTTGTTGTGATCTTAGTCACAAACAATCTATGCAGTTATGAAAATATTAAACAGTAAAGGTGGAGTCTAAAAGTATAATGCAGACTCTAACAACACAGAGATGTCTGTGGATTTTAGTAACAGCTCCTAGAATGTAAAAGATGATAATGAGGGTTTTCTCTTTCAGTCACCCTACAACAATGCTGCAAGCTATGCCACATTACTTTCTTTAACAGATGATTAAACCAAACCTCAGTGTGAATATTATATCCAAGGTATAACAACCAGAAAATAGCAGGGCTGTGATTCGCCCAAATATGTTTTGTTCGAAAGTCTCTGTTGTTTTTTTTTTTTGTTTGTTTTTTCTCCCAAAAGCTCTCTCTATACACTGAAAACTTCCAAGAACCTCAGGGGGAAGCAGGATGAAGGTACAAAAATGTATCTAAGAGGCCGGGTGCAGTGGCTCACGCCTGTAATCCCAGCACTTTAGGAGGCTGAGGGGGGTGGATCACGAGGTCAGGAGATCGAGACCATACTGGCTAACATGGTGAAACCCCGTCTCTACTAAAAATACCCACAAAAAAAGAAATTGGCCGGGTGTGGTGGCATGTACCTGTAGTCCCAGCTACTTGGGAGACTGAGGCAGGAGAATGGCTTGAACCCAGGAGGCAGAGCTTGCAGTGAACTGAGAGCATGCCACTGCACTGCAGCCTAGGTGACAGAGGGAGACTCCGTCTCAAAAAAAAAAAAAAAATGTATCCAAGAAAGCATTTGCAATGTCTGCATGTTCTCCAGCGTCAGCCCAGAGCAATGAAAACCCCCCTCTGCAGGGGGACAACAGCAAGTCTCTAACCTTTTAGTGGAAGGAACGTGTCCTGGGACAAATGTTTAGGTGATGCCCTTACATCACTTTAATCTGTTTGGAAATCAAACCACATGTCTTCCCAGCTATTTTGCATATGATTTTTGGTAAATCTCATTATCTTCAGCGAGCAAAAGGAGTTATCTGGAAGTCAGTATTAAAGAGCATCCAATGAATGAGAAAATAGATTAAGTGCTCCTCATATTGTTAGAGGAGAGAACAGTTAGTAGAAGCTCTCCTCTACCCCAAACTGACTTGGAAACCTGCTCCTTGCCCTATCATTCCAGAAAATTCAAGAGGGAAATAGAGACAGTATGCACCCTCTTCAACAATTTGAGAGGGGGAATTGCACTGGAGTCAGGAAATGAGCAAGAGTTCTTTATTCTTCCATTTTGGAAACTAATCTTTAGTAATAATAATAATGATCCCCAAAATTGTAGGTACTGTCTCATAGTTAAACATAAAGATCATATGCTTTCTCCAATATTGAACTAATGCTAAAGGCATGATACTCTCAATTTAACAGCAGCAACAACAGGAAAATAACTGTGTTTTGAGATTCTCCCTTTCCTACTCTGTTGGGTGCCCCTGCTTGGTGCTGTTTCGGTACATCAAGCACAACAGCATATGCAGCACTTCGCTTGGTATAAATGTTTGGGAAGCTGGTGTTGCTAAGCTGTGGCTAATTTCAAATGCAAAAAAAAAAAAAATACTTCTCTTGGAAAATATGCTTGCTACAACCTTCATTCCTCCTTCAACTATTTGTGTAGTTCCTAAGTGGAATAAGTTTGGTTTGTGCAAAGCTGAAGGGAAAGGGAAAGGAAACAAATATCTAAAAGTATGTTGCTATTTATTCTCTCTGTGTCTGCAAACAATCAAATACTTACTCATAAAAGATGCTGGAAAAGGCCATCCAGTCAAGGTCATGAGATTTTTTGAGTTAATAGTTTCAATCATACCTTTTTTCAGAGTCTGCATTTCTGAAAAGTAAAGTTACTTAATCTCTATATGCATGACTATTTTGTGTTTCTTTTATATCTTCCATAATATTATAAACTAGTTTACACATAACAGTCACGTATTGTGTGTCTTTTCTATGTTAAGCACAGTGGTGGCTGTCAGGTTCCAATTGATCAAGTTTTCACTTAGAATCCCAAACCTAAACAGAATTGCAGGTTTTGGTCACAATTAGAAGTTTATGGTATTTTTGACCCTTTACTTTGATTCGTTATATTAGTATTCTATCATCGCCATAACAAATTTCAACAAACATAGTGACTTAAAACAACACAAATTTGTTGTCTTACACTGCCTGCAGATCAGAAGTCCTAAAATCAAGGTGTCAGCAGGATTGTGTTTCCTTCTATAGGCTCTGGGACTATAGGAGAGAATCCTCTTCTCTGCCTTTTCCAGCTTCTAGAAGCTGCCTGCATTCCTTGGCTTACAGGCCCTTCCTCTATCTCCAAAGCCAACAGGACAGCACCTTCAAATCTCTTTTCCTCTCTGTCTGTCTGTCTGTCTTCTCTCCTATTCTTCTCTACTTTCCTGATTACATCTCCTCCGACTCTGACTCTCCTGCCTTCCTCTTATAAGGAAAGGACCCTTGTGATTACATTGGGCCTTCCCAGATAATTCAAGATAATAATCACATCAGTGAAGTCTCTTTTGCCATGGAAAGTAAATATACACAAATTTTAGGGGGTAGGTCTTGGGCTTCTTCATGGAGCCATTACTCTGCATACCACACTCACACACTTGAACTTATCTCCTAGTTAAAATTTCTTTGTTTTATGCATCCTAAAGTGTTTTGAAAAAAAAAAAAGTAAAAATATTTTTAAAGTATGTAAAAAAAAGATATGAAAATGTTCTAGCCTTTGAGTCTTGTATTAGTCTGTTTTTATGCTGCTGATAAAGACATACCCAAGACTGGGCAATTTACAAAAGAAAGAGGTTTAATGAACTTAAGGTTCTACGTGACTGGTGAGGCTTCACAATCATGGTGGAAGGTGAAAGGCATGTCTCACTTGGCAACAGACAAGAGAAGAGAGCTTGTGCAGGGAAACTCCCCTTTATGAAACCATCAGACCAGTCAGGCGCAGTGGCTCATGCCTGTAATCCCAACACTTTGGGAGGCTGAGGCAGGTGGATCACTTGAGGTCAGGAGTTCGAGACCAGCCTGGACAACATGGTGAACCTGTCTCTACGAAAAATACAAAAATCAGCTGGATGTGGTTGTGCATGCTTGTAATCCCAGCTACTTGGGAGGCTGAGGCATGAGAATCCCTTGATCCTGGGAGGTGGAGGTTTCAGTGATCCGAGATTTCAACACCGCACTCCAGCCTGGGCAATAGGATGAGACTTTATCTCAAAAAACAAAAAACAAACAAAATCAGATCTTGTGAGATTTATTCACTATCATGAGAACAGCATGGGAAAGACCTGTCCCCATGATTCAATTAGTTCCCACTGGGTCCCTCCCACAACATGTGGGAATTCAATATGATATTTGGGTGGGGACACAACCAGACCATATCAGTTCTGTACATAGCATTCAGTACTAGTCCTCTGGGTGCCAGGGCAAATCTAGGAAGTACATTTATTTCTGGCTGTTACAGAAGGAAACTGTTCACTGAGTTTAAATACTTAGTGTGGCACCCAAAGAGTTTAGTTTCTCCAGCTAAAGGGAGCGGCTCCCTGAATGCTACTGGATGGGACTCTGGAGGATATGTTTGTTTTGTTGTTGAAAACAGTTAAAATTGAAATTCTGTTGGAGTACATTATCCTTATTAAAATAGAAAATAAACTTAATATTTTGGATCTTAATGTTTTTCCCCAAGGGAAATCATTACACACAGCTCACACAGCATGAGAGCCATGAGTGTGCCTTGGGCAGACTAAGACTCACTGTGGATCTATTTCCGTATTGAATACAAGTTCATTTAAAATGTGTTCATTTGCCTATTTTACTGTCACTGAGTTTTACGGATAAGTAAACTAGGGCTTACCAATTCTTAGGGTATCGAGATACGCCACGTGAACTTGGTTTGTGGAAAAATCCATTGGGGCAAAAGAGCTTCTTTCATGTTTCTTAAGTTGAGGGAGAGGCTAATGGATCACATTCTGAGCTTAGAGGTTTTGACACGTTGCATTCCTCAGGCTCACAAAACATGCTTTCTAACATTACTCTATCCAGCCACCCTTTGAGGAGGAAGAAGAAAGTGGTGACCTATCTTGTGTTGGAAGAGTGAATGAGAAGGCATGGATGAGGGATTCAGATACAACCCTACTAGACCCCTACAACTGCACCCCAATTTCCTCTACAGAGGGGAAATTGTAGCATAGAAATTATAGCACTGTAGCATAGCGAGCTGAAGTGGGTTCATGTTCTCCACTGAAAGGCTGAAGGTATTTTCTGCAAAGTTTTGGATGGTTTATGGACTAGTGGGAATAAGCCACATACATAGGCTTTGATATGTACACACATATATACTGAAGGTTAGATACATTTTAAAGGATACAATATCTTATCATGAATAAAGTTTTCATGAAGATAGAGGAATAGTGTGAGGAAGGGGTTCTCCTGGGCCCTCTTGTCCCTAATAGGGGCTCATACCTGTGGATAATGCAGTCTTTGAAAAAAAGGGTGTCTTGTGATCAAGAAAACTCAATTCTTGCCATGTCATAGTCTTTAAACAATCAGTTTTATAATACCATTCAGGAAGAATATGCCTTTCATTTGACAGAGGGTTTTAAAAACCTCAAGACTCCCATGTTTGATCCAAATTCAGTATCAGCAAAAATTAAATAGTTATTCAGGAGGAAAATATGAGCCAGTTTTCCCTGGATAATAACTCAGCTTTTTCTCTGACATTTCTTTGCAGTCCACATTTCCACTTTGATTTCAGACCCATTTATCTGGGTGGATTTGACTCTCAGTTTGATCCAAAGACTGCTGCCTCAAATCCATTTATCTGCAGCTCACAAAGGATTATGTTTTCTGTGTTTAGCCAACACCACAGCGACTCTGTTGGTAGTTGTGGCTTTACTTTGTAACATCTTTTTGTATTAGTTAACTTTGTGAGCAACATCATGGAATTAAGATCTTTCAGTGCTTCTAATTGGCAGCAAATCTTTCTTTTTAATTTTATGCTCTAATCATCATAGTTTGACCAGGAGAAGAACTTTCAAGCTAGTTCCTGTAGCCATTTTCACACATCTTTAAACATTATCCTTGCTTTCCAATAACAGCAAGCTATTCCAGAACAATCTTGAGTTCTGTTGCACTCATCGTGAACTCTGACTCCACAAGAATCAGAGCCCTGATTCTCATTAGTGGAGGCTAATTTTGTGTGTAGGAGTCTTGCACATTACAGTGTTTCATGGAAAAGTTGGGAATAAAAGAGAAGTGACAACAGAAGAAGGGCAACCTCGAGCACTGAAGTAGTAACAAGAGTCCCCTCTTCCACAAAAAGTTCATTATTTCAGTTTTCTTCTTTACTAAGTTTATTTTTACCTTTCTCTAGTAAGAGAGCTTCTTAATCTAAAATTTTCCCTTTCTTTATATACCAGTTTTGATGTAATTGTTATATATTATCATACCAACCCATGTGTGCCTAAGGTGGTCTACTTGAGGTCCAGTAATTCCCTTAACCCTGAGTAATTCTGCTGTGTTGTAACGTAGGTTGGTAGGTTGTACCAAACTATAAATAGGCCAACCAGGCTTTCAATTTCCTCCTTGGATCTGTGTAGTGGCCATGATGAGAATTCATTTTTTAAAGCATATTTTATTAAAACTCTCCAGGAATACAGAAATATGTAAAATAATACACAAGTTATCAAAATCATAAACTCTATAGCCACTCTCGTGTCTAAAAATCATTACCAAGGACATTGACACTCCCTTGAGCTATCCCAAGTCTCAATTCCCTACTTCCACCATAGCACTGTTCCGGCCCCCCTGTTACCTTGCCTTTATTTTAAAATAAGTTTATAAAATGTGCTTTTCCTATAACCATAATGTTTGATTTTGTCTATTTTAAGATTTTGATGACTGGTATATTGAACTCAATCTTCCATGACTTTTTAAAGTTATGATAATTATGATTATATTGATGCCTGTGCTTTATATAATTTTACTGTTGCATGTTATTCTGTAACAATCATGCATTGCTCAACAATGGAGATACATTCTGAGAAATGCATTGTTAGGTGATTTCATCTTCATAGAGCATACTTACACACACCTAGATGGTGTAATCTCCTACACACCTAGCCTATGTGGTATAACATATTGTTCCTAGGCTACAAACATGTATAGCATGTTACTATACTGAATACTGTGGGGAATTGTAACACAGTGTTAAGTAGTAGTGTATTTAAATATAGAAAAGGTACAGTAAAAATATGGTATAATTTGTGGGACCACTGTCATACATGCTGTTTTTGACCTAAAAGTCATTATGGGTCAGATGACTATATATGAACATGTTGCAATTTATATGCTCTACTAATGAACACTTAGGCAATTTTCTGTTTTGCAATTAAAGACACTGCTATGACGAATATTCTAATATTTGACTCCTGATGCAAAAGATGTAAAAGTTTCCATAGGTTATATTCCTGGATCTTATATATTTATTTCCAAATTTACTGGAAAATCTCAAATTGCTTTCTAAAGTGGTTTTACCAGTTTGTACGTCTATTGGCAATGTGGAAGACTACACATTGACACATTGGGATATTAGGCACTCTCAGACTTTAATTTTTGCTGATTTTGTGGAGGTTAAACACTATTACATTGTGTTTCTAATTTTAATTTCTCTGATACCCAGTGAACTTGAGTAGCTTTTCAAATAAATTTTGGGCCATTCATGTTTCCTACTTTGTGAAATGCTATTAGCATCTTTTGCCATTTTTTTTCCTAATGGGTTGTCTTTTTATTGACAATAACTCATTTTTAACTGCCTATGGGATGTCTCCAGCAAAGACTGCCAATACTATCTGAATGATCCAAACTATTTTAAGCACGCTGGAATGCAATGCAACCCTACCACTAGGCCCTGCTACTATCTTTTCTCAGAAGGCCTCCTCTCTCCACAGTTGAGAAATCCAGGAAACTCAGGCCCTTCCTTCCATCAACCTGGGAGAAACTCTTCAGATGTCCTTTATCAGGGATTCAACACTCTCAAAGATCCCAAATCTAAGCCTAAAATCTCTCCTTCCTGACTATCTGGAATTTCTTTTATTTACAATAAAGTGGGATAACCCTTCTTGTTGGCAGGACCTTGTTTGATTCTCATCCACCCATCTCTCTTGTTGCTTCTTTAGCATTAGGAAGGTATGTTTGGGGTACTGTGACTTCTTCCAGATCAGGATGTAGGGACATGCCTCTAGTTGTGGCCACTTGTGAATCCAGATCTGAGTACAAAGCTGTTCTCACACTCCTCTCCTCTCCTGTTTACCTAGTCCTATGTATTTCCTATTAAGTTCTTTGCGAGCACTCAGGATCAAGCCTTTCATTTTCTCCACCTCAGTTCCTTTGTTTCCCCCACATAAATTTTCTAATTTCACTAATTAACCTAATAGTTTTACTCCTCCAATACAATAAATGTTTACTATACTAAACTCTAAAATGAACCAAAGGAGAAAGAGAAAAGGACTTCTCAGAGAAATCTGACACATCCCTAGCCATCCATCCCCTTTGTCTCATGTAACTTCAGCTCAGTAAAATTTTTTTCTTCCCTAAATAAAATCCAGTTCAAATCATAGTATTTATCATTAGCTTTTTTTATTTGGTGGGTTTTTTTGTTTTAAATTTTTTCTTTGTTTTTGTTTTCTTTTTTTTGTCTCACATTTCATGAATCACTGTGTAAATAAAAAGGCTTGTAGTTCTGAATAGTTACACACTCAGCCAAATACTCTTGGCCAAATTTCTATTCACTCATTGAAAAAAAATTTGTATTCACAAATGTGAATAGAAATTCAGGATTTTTAAAAATATGTGTATATACCTATATCAATGAAAATATTTAAGGAAACCCTGAAATATCTGAATATTAATTTTGGTTATCAATACGTTTGTACAAATCACAAAATACTAAGACCAGAATTTTCTTCCAGTGGAAAGCATGAGTCCACATTTATTGGTATAATGTAACTTATAGTTAATAATTTTATATTGGAAAGTCTCCTCTTGGGCCACTCATTAAGGAAAGATAAATGGAAACAGATTTGTCCTTAAATTATAACCACCCATGTGACATAAAACCTTGGCATATAGTTAACTTTTCTTGTTTTGTGGTCCCCTGTCCCCGCTCTTCCCTTTAACTTAGGCTATTTCTCCAGTAACCTGTCGGTACTCTGCCCCCACACTGCTACATCCATCCAATTTTTTTGTCTGAAAAGTTACCTCCTGACAGTCTAAGGGAGCCTTGAGGGGGGTTTCAGTGCTTCTTCCAGTTCCTTTGCATTTTTGAACTCCTTTCAAGATCCTCAACTATTTCCTCTGCCTTACCTAACTAGGGTAAGAAAAACCAGAGGATAAGAATTTGGATAGCCTTTTTTTCAAACGGTCTGCTGGTAAAGAACAGAGGTGAAGCCCTTTGCTATGTGTCTCAGTCCATTTGTACTGCTGTAACAGAATACCTGAGACTGGGTAATTTATCAGGAACAGAAATTTATTTTCTCACATTTCTGGAGGCCGAGAAGTCCAAGATCAAGGCACTGGCAGGTTTGGTTTTCTAGTGAGGGCTGCATCCTCCAGAGGGAAGGAAGGCTGTTTCCTCAAGTGGAGGAAGGTGGAAGGGCGAGTGACCTGAAAGCTTTTGTGGGAAACCTTTTTTATGGAGGTCTGAATCACATTCACGAGAGAGGAGACTTCATGACCTAGTGACCCCTTAGAGGCCCCACTTCTTAATACCATCACATTGGCAACATCCGAATTTTGGACAAGAACACATTCAAACCATAGCAGTATGTCTCCCTTCAGGAGCAATTATTCAAAATTTTCTTGCTCTGTACCACTGAGTCTTCACTTGAATGTTTTTACCACTTGGTTTCTTCCTGCAATTTGCTGATTCCCTCCTGATTCCAATTTAAATTGCTTTAGTGGCCTTTGCTTTAGTTCTCTAACCATTGAACATTGAGGACTTTCACTGGGTTTAGTTAAGAGCAGGAGTGGATCCGGGTTATCTCAAAATGGCTTTTGTTTGCCCCTTGATTCCGAAAGGAATTCAGAACATCTGGGGACATCAACTAAAAAGTCTCTCTAGATTTAGATAGGCAGTTCTTCCTTGTTCTTTTTATAGTTGGGGCTTGCAAAGGCATTCCGAAATAACACAATAATTCTATGATGTTTAATTTGAAGACATATTAACAAACATTGGTCTCTCCAGTTTTCTGCATCAAATAAATAGGACTGTGTCCTCATCTGGAACAAGTAAAAAGAGATGAAAACTAGGAGTGTGTGGATAATTTCTGCATCTTGTTTTTCAGCTTTTTGGATGGCCTATTTTTCTATAACCTGCTCGCTAATTCTTACTAGGTATCTTTATACCTGATTGGTTCTGAATTGAATTTGGTCTTATAACTACAGATACACATAAAATACATTTTACATTTTCATATGTTTCTTTGGCGACTTCAATGGGCATAGCATGTCTTAAGTGGAATATAATAGCTCATATTTACTGAGTGCATATGATGTGCTCTGCTTGGAAGAAGTGCTCTGTGGGTGCTATTTCAGTAAGAAGCTTAAGCACAGGTATAAAATGGTAGAGCCAAAATTAAGTCCAGGTGAGTTTGATGCTTAGGCCCTAGCTCTTTATTACCATTCTCCACTGGATACATTTGATCACAGACAGGCTATTGTAACTTCCCCGAGGAGATGGACTTTGCCTCATGCAGGGAATCCCTGATTTAAATGCTTCACATCTTGACCCCCTGTTTTTCAGTAGCACCTAGGAAGTAATGAACTACCTGCATTTCGGTTGCCTTTATATCTTCACAGCCCCCTTATATACAAGAGTACACAGCAAGTTCAGATATTCACATTGGCTAAGTCATGATTTATCTTTAACATTGATTTAAGACATTGTCTTATAAGAGAACCTAGCTTTTCACATGATGGGAGCTTGTAGATTATTTGCTGAATGAAGAATACCTTGACTTAATCCAGGATTTAAATAATCTCTTGAAACAATCATATTATATTTTGGCCTCTCATCATTGTTCAGTTTACCTGTCTGCTTTGCTTCGCTGATTACTAAAAGCAGGAAAATAACTGAGAAGGCATCTTTTTTAATAAAGAAAAGAAATAAAAAAAACAAAAACATGATAAATGGGGACAGAGGGAATTGGTGCACAGACCCACATCCATGGAAGGTAGATAATCTGATTGACAACAGAAAATTAGTGAGCTGTAGAAATGTGAAACTTAGATGCATTCTAGAAAGGAGAGAGAGAGATTAGAAAATAAAATAGCAACACAGGGAAGAAAAATGATCATGTCAGCAGCACAGAGAGCCAAAATGAACAGTTAATGAAAGAATTTCTAAGGGAAGGACTTGGGGCATCATACACAGAGAGACAAATAGCATCAGGGAGAAGTCCCACCCATGGCTGGTCAGATTCAAAGGCTGGATCCTTTGGTCTGGATTTTATATGACAGATCAAGCAAAACACTGGGCATTAGCTCTCATTTTAGGTCTCACTAAGGATATTAGGGTTAACTTATAGCATCAGAGATGTTTTTAGATTAACAATTTTATATATTTCTATTGTTTTTACCTCAAACTCCAATTTAGGGCTTAGATAACATTTTAGATAATATATTTTATGTCAGAGACCATTGACCCATAAAAAACAATTATCCACATTGTAAAACATAATTATTTTTTCCATAATATAACAGAATTTTCATATATGTACACATCTTTTAAATTAAGTAGAGAGCATAGTTATGTATTCATTTTCAGCAAAATATGCATGTTACGCATATGCCCACAGTAACACACACACACACACACACACACACACACACACACACACACACACACACACATATACAATCTTCACTTCTATTATTGGCCTTAGAGAAGAAAATAAGTCTTAAGGAGAAGTGGAAAGAGAAATAGGCAAAGGTGAGGGATATGGAAGTGGAATAGATACACATAGCCTGAAAGGAAACAGACAGCCTAAGGCCCTGGTGTCTTTCTGAGAAATTTCAGTAATGTGGCTCATTTCAATGTTTCAGCCTTGTATCTTCCAAACTACAGTCTACACTGCTCTTAGAATCATCTTTGCACAAATCTGATTATATAATTTTCTTGCCTCATTACTTGCAATGATTTCTTATATTCTCTTGAAGTAAAAATTTCTTAGTTTGACATTTTTCTCACAACTTACTTTTCTCTTTTTATTGGCCTTAACCATCACTACACACATTCTACCTTGCAGCTACTTTAAACCAACTTCCATTTCTTTCAGTGTGCTACTTCCTTTGTGTGTGTTCTTTTTCTTCTCCTTTTCTTGCACACAGTTATGCGTGAGCATAATGAGTAAAATGGTTCTATGCCATTTTTTGGAGGGAAGCAAAGTTCTCTGCCTTTTCCCCTGCTCCCGTTTCAGAGACAACTAATTTCACCTCTATTGAGTAATTATTTTGGCATTGATCTAAATTTCTAAATAAAAATTACATTGTAGCATTTTTATTTTTCAGCCTGAATTATTAATAGCTGATCTCCTTTTTAATGTGAGAATTTTGATATTTTTAGTTCTCTAATTGCTCTTTCCACCATGCATGAGTGGTACTTCTATCCCCCAACATTCTGATATTGTTATATGGAATTTTTATAAGACTACTATTCAGTATTTGCGTTATTATGTTGTAAACACTGCTTACAGCTGACCTGGTCCATAAACTATAATTACTTTTCCCTCCTATAAGCCTTTTATTTTACTGGGAACTAATAATTTTCATATCTTTTTTTTTTTTTTTTTTTGAGACGGAGTCTCACGCTGTGTCACCCAGGCTGGAGTGCAGTGGCGCGATCTCGGCTCACTGCAAGCTCCGCCTCCCAGGTTCACGCCATTCTCCTGCCTCAGCCTCCAAGTAGCTGGGACTACAGGCGCCCGCCACCACGCCCGGCTAGTTTTTTGTATTTTTAGTAGAGACGGGGTTTCACCATGTTAGCCAGGATGGTCTTGATCTCCTGACCTCGTGATCCACCCGCCTCGGCCTCCCAAAGTGCTGGGATTACAGGCTTGAGCCACCGCGCCCGGCCAATTTTCATATCTTTATGTACTTATCAGTAACCAACTTTTTAAAAATTTCCTGAATGCCCTCTAAAGACATTTAGTTATTTCACATATTTTGTCCATTTCATTTTCCTGAAGCAGTACTCCTTCTAGTATGATTTGATTGCCCTCTATTCTTGGAGCACAGCTGTTGTGTGAGTCCCTCCCTTCACATATATTCAAGGATTCCCTTCAGTGCTATCCACATTTGATTTTCTCTTTCTTGTTATCTCATATCTTCTTTTTCTTAGTTTATATCCTCATCTTGATGGAGCACATCCTTCAGTATTTCCTTGGAATGCATGCATGGGAGGTCATTTTTTTGAAAACCTGTGTGTTTGAAATGATTTTTATCTCATCCTGACTGTTACTGAAAGTTTAGAAAGGTTTAGAATTCTATGTTGAAAATCATTTCTTTTGAGAATTTCAAACTCCTCTGTGCACTAAAGTAACACAAACAATGCAACTGATTAGTCTTACTTTAAATTCATGGCCAAAAACTTCAAATGACCAGAGGGTCACACTCTATTTCTGTAGTCTATTTATTTTCCCACTCTCCTAAAAGCTTATTTCACATTCTTCCTTTCTCTTCAAATCTCAGTTTTCCTTCTCTTCTTACTTTCAGCTGATAGGCCTAATGACAGTTTCAGTGAGACACCTGAAACATTCAGCAGAGATCCCCAGATTCATACAACTATGTCTATCCAGCTACTAGCATCTGATCCAACCACTGGGCCTTCCTGTCTGGTCAAACAGATGTACTGATAAACCATCCATGCTCTACTCTAAAACCTATTCCTTCACTTGAGCACCAGAAATGAGTTTCACATTTCTACAGCTCACTAATTTTCTGTTGTCAATCAGATCCTCTGCCTTCTATGGATATGGGTCTGTGCACCAATTCCCTCTACCCCATTTATCCATGAAAAACAATTCCATTTATAATAGCTATATAAAATAAACTACTTAGGAATAAATTTAACCAAATAGGTGAAAAATACAGGTCTTATGAAATTACAGAACTTTGAGAAAATAAATTAAAGAATATACAAGGAAATGAAAAAATATTCTGTGTTCATGAGTTGGAATAATTAATATCGTTAAAATGTCCATACTACCTAACTTGTTCTACAGATCCAATGCAATCTGCATCAAAATTCTAATGCCTTTTTTGTAAAGAAATAGGAAAAACATTCCCAAAAGAAGCCATAATGGAACCACACAAATGTACATACACACAAAAAAAAACCCTAAATAGCCAAGGTGATTCTGAGCAAAAGGAACAAAACTGGAAGCATCAAACTACAAACTACCTGACTTTAAATTGTAAATACTTCCCAACTTGAATGTTTGACTTATGATTTTTACACTTTACATTGGGTTTATTGGGATATAACCCTATTGTAAGTTGGGGATCATCTGTATATTACAAACCTACAATAATTAAAATAGCATAATACTGGCATAAAAATAGGTATATCAATGAATGAAACACAATAGAGAGCCCCTAAATGAACTCATGCATTTACAGTCAATTGCTTTTGACAAAGCTATCAAAAACATACGATGGAGAAAGCCTTGGGAAAACTGGATATTCAGTGCAGAAAAATAAAATTGGACCCTTATCTCATAACATGAACAAAAATCAACTCAAAGACTTAAATGTAGGACCTGAAACTATAAAACTAATAGAAAAAACATAAGGCAAAAATTATATAACATTATCTGGGCAATGGTTTTTTTTTGTACTTGACTCCAAAACTTCAGGCAAAAATTTAGAATGTATTCATTTGTTTTCTCTCTCTCTTCTACATCAAATTTTCCCTTTCAAAAGAATCAGGCCAAGCAGCATAGAAACATGCTTTTTCTCTCATTTTAGAAAAAGAAAGGACATTTCTCTTTATTCTACTACACGTATAATTTTATTGTGTCATCATATTTAAAACAGTATTTATTGAGCTTTTTTGGTATTATCCTGTTCTAAGTTTGTGGTTGCAATTAAATCTCTTCTCCCTCTGGTATTAATTATAGGATCCAATTTTCATATTTTTAAAAATTAACTCATTTTACTGTAAGTATTCTTCTTAAATAGATTCTATTTTGACAAAGTTGCGTTTATTTTATTTTTCCCATTTCATTCTCTGACCTTTATATTTCTTCAGAAGCCTGTTATTCTTTGGTTGAGTACTAGTGTTATAGATTCATGGAGCTAAATTCAAATGTATGAGTGCCACTTGAGAATAATTTTGCTTTTCCATTTAGTTGGGGAACCTCTAATACCTCTATCATGTGGTCTTTTAACTTGTGCAAACCATTTTCTCTAAGACTGAATCTCCATTTCAATTAGTTGCCAGTATTCTTGTAGAAAAATGTAAGAACAGGGCTGAGAATCCCAGCATCCATAATGCAGATGTGTATTTTATTTTCGTGCTTTCAGTACACTACATATACTCTCAATTTGATCTGTTAATTCCCAGTCCAGAAAACATCACATCATTCTTGTCACAATTAGAGAATAGCAATTTGGCAGCTATACAGAGAGGCAGAGGAGATCCAAGAATTTGTTTATTGAAAATTTTCAACTTTCAACAAATCATCATAATTGTAGATTCTCCCTTCTTTCTGTCTGTCCCCAGGCATCCCAGACTGACTAAAACATCTCAACAAGGTCTGCTTTGTTCCCTTGCTCCCTGCAGTTTGAAAAAGGGAACTGGGGAATGGGCTGCTGCCTCCTCAGACCAAGTTCAGGCTGCACAGGGGAGAGGTAGGGCAAGGCAAATAAAAACACCATCAAATTCCTACCTTTTAAGAGTTTTGTTTCTTTTCTTTTTCCTTTTCTTTTCTTTTCCTTTCTTTCTTCTTTTTTTCTTTCATTCATTCACTTAGTTACTATTAAGCTCTAAGGTTATTTCTATGAGGTTAATTCAACCATTTTCTGATTTCCTTTTCTCTCTCTCTCTTTTTTTTTCTTCTTGCTGTTTCTGTGGTGGAACAAGAAGTTAGAGAGCTTCCTACCTCACAGTTTTGCTGTTGGCCCATACAGCCAAATCCTGGTTACTTTGTAATAGTTTTCAAGTATCTAACCAAAATATTTTCTTTTAATGCCTTACAAATCTTTACCATAATTATTTTAATGTCTAGGTCTGCTAAATCATATATATAGTTCCTGTGGGTTTTCTCTATTGCTTTTTTCCCTTTGATTTCAACCAAGTTTCATCTCTGTTTTTTTTTTTTAAATTGAGTTCTAGATTGTATACAAAAATTTTAAATATAATTTGAATTCTAAAGTGTTGTTTCTTTGTACATGAGGATTTACTTTGCTTGCTTTGCTTGTGATAGGTTGCTAAATAAGGCCAAATCCATAGATCAAAACAATTCATATTGGGACTTAAGTTTTTTTGAGGTCTAATCTACTTCTCATATCATCCTTAATCATAGACAGAATGCCTTTGGGATTCCACTTAAAGTCCAGATTATTTACCAGTATTCTGTTTTTGTTTTCAGTAGGTCTTGAACTTCATTTTTTTCTCTCTAGCCTCAAGAATCCTAAACATATTTTCTTACTCTCTCAACAGTCTTTGTGATAATTTGTTAAAAATAAAATGTGGGGCCCATTTCTCTGGTTTTCCTTCCTCCAGGATAATTTCTCTGTAAATTATATCTGACATCTGCAAAGAAACACTTTATTTAATTTTATTAAAATTGTTTATCATTTTTAGTTTTCTTAATGGGGATATTGGACCTCCACAGAAGATTAAAAGCTAATATTACTGCCATTGTGTGAAACAGAATATCTGATTTTGAAAGCTTTAGAAAAATGCATTAGAAAGATAACTAGCCACAAAGATCTCTAGAATACAGGAATTTCTAAAGTCCTAGATTATTTTGAAAATTGTAAGCAATTTACTTCCTTATAAGTATATAGATATAATGTATTTCAAAATGTCTTCTTAATTTATGGATCATGACTACACCACTTTTCTTCTTTATGAGATAATATGGTTCTACTTATCTTTCAGTGTTTTTCCTAGCTACCCCCAGTCACTGACAGACATGATAAATGTAAGATTTTCATAGCTCTTTTAAGCAAAATATAAATTACATTAGATATTTATATGTAATAGTAATAAGTATGTGATAATTTCTTTTAGTTTTTTGTTTAACCAAGGAGTTAGAGAAAAGCCTCACAAATAATGTTATAATATGATTTTACTCAACTAACTTTCATTTTGGGGTCATGTAATTTGGCTTGCATTTTATTTTATTAAAATTCAGCCATTTCCTAAAAGAAAAATTATAAAGAAAATGTAATACAATACACCACGGAATATTATGCATCCATAAAAAGGAACGAGATCATGTCTTTGCAGGGACATGGATGCAACTGGAAGCCGTTATCCTCAGCAAACTAATGCTGGAACAGAAAACCAAGCACCACATGTTCTCAGTTATAAGTGGTAGCTGAATAATGAGAACACATGGGCACAGGGAGGGGAAAAACACACACTGAGACCTGCTGGGGGAGGGAAGAGGTGGGAAGAGAGCATCAGGGAAAATAGCTAATGCATGCCAGGCTTAATACCTAGATGATGGGTTGACAGGTGCAGTAAATCACCATGGCACACATTTACCTATGTAACAAACCTGCACATCCTGCACATGTACCCCAGAACTTGAAATAAAATAAAATATAAAAATAAAAAGGATAAATAAGGAAGTTTTATTTATATAGCTCTTTATAGATTAGTTGATATTTCTTGCAGTGTCAAATGATTCAACATAAATTTTTTATGCATGTGGAAAAAGCCAACTGGGTTCTAGTTTAGTGACTTTAAACTCTGGCTTTGAACCAAAATTTTTGGTAAATTTGTAATTTTATAGGCCCTATTCCAGGCCTATAACATAAAATTCTCTTAGATGTACTAATGAGACATGTTTAGTTCCTAAAACATTGCAGTGGGCTTATGCATAGTAAGAGATGGAGGCCACTGTTGAGTGAGTCTGTTAAGTTCAACTTCTCTATGAGGACAGTGACCACAGGGGAGAAGGTATATCTGAGTCACCTGTTTCTACTTCTCTGAACACAGCATTGCTTCATGAACTAAAGTGAATCATCTAACCTGTATATTACTAAAACCAGAAGCCCAAGATAGGTATACTGATTTGAGAACTCCCAACAAGAGTACCCTTTCTTTGGAAAATTTGAACATAAATTTAAAAGAACACACACACATATACAAACACACAGAGATAGAAGAATCTAGAGCAATGAATAAAAGAAAAAACTATGTACAATGTGAAAAGGAACATGAGGCACACACTGAGATGGGGGGTGGTGGAGAGAGACAAAACAGAAGAGAGAATTTTCATATAATGTACATAGCGTCAAATGCCCACATCATATTGAAGGACATGATAACCAGGTCTCCAGGTCTGCACTTGCATCGGGAGAGCTGATATAGTATCACGGGAAGAAGAGAAGCAGTCATCATTTCAAGCCTTATAATGCCTGTGTGCAGCACTTGACCAACTCGGGGCGTATATATTTTTCATATCCTTGTGTATTTTTATGTGACCTGAAATAAACTGGGTATTTCTCTATTTCTTAAAACTTGAAGAACATTAACAGATTTATGAATGAATATGTCTTTAAAATTAGAAAAAAATAAGTGTTATGTGGGAAGAGTGAGGCAACAGATGTGAAAATACCAAAAGTAAGTAATATTTAAATGATATTTTACATCTTAGAGGTAATCCATCTGAATTTAGAAGAGAAACATTTAATATTGCTTTGTAATGAATCACTGGGTCATAGCTTTAATAGGTAAGGTGTAAATAATGTTTGGGAAAAAAATGAAAAACAGGTCTTGGAAGCAAATAGTTATTTGGGGGCAATCCTGGAATCTGACTTTCCAGTGAAAGAATTTTTTCTTTCTATGGGGTGGGAACAGAAGCTTTTTTATTTTCCTGAATTCACAAGACAGAACCTTTATCAGGACTTCTAGACAGTGTGATATTTCTCTCCTACAGCTAGGGTAAAACTGTAAACTGGTATCTCAGTCCTACCTGAGAAAGCAAAGAGAAGTACTTGGATTGTTTAGATGGTGACAGATGTGGAGGCTGTGTTGGGATGGAGCGGCACTTACAGAGTTCATCAGGGCAAAAATATGGACCAAGGTATGGAAATGAGCTAAAGTGGGACGATTTCATTTCCTTTTTAAAAATGCTGTCTGGGAGGAAAAAGATCTCCATCTTTCAGATGAACCCTGAAGATAATAGCTGGCTTGCTTTGGGGCTACACAAGTAGTCGGTGATTTTCCAGCACAGAGATGAATCCAAAGGGACGTAAAAGAGCTAAAACTCCCTTATGATTGGGGTTGCGGAGTGGTAAGGTTGGGTGACTGGTAGGGGGCGGGGAGGTGAAGGGAAATGGGAAGGGGTGGGTGGGGTTGGTGGGTGGGTAGGGATGGGTGGCTGGGGGGTGGGCGGGGTGGGTGGGAGTTACGTCTTTAACCAAGGAAAGTGTCTCCTGACAGAAAGAGTTAAGGTTAAGTATTTGCCAGGTTCTGAGAGTTTGAAGGCAGCTTATAATACTAAGCTAAGTGTTTGTTGTAGGCAGCCTCCAAAGTGGCCCCCAAAGACTCTTGCACAGTGGTATTTATACCATTGTGTAGGCCCCTCCCACATGAAGTACTCCCGGCTGGTGTATACAATTTGATATCATGGAAATGACAAGGTGTGAATTCTGATGTTAGGTCTTAAAAGACATAACTGCTTCTGCTTTGCTCTCTCGGAACATCTGTCAAAAGGACACTTACATAGCCCCGTGGAAAGATCTCCAGAGTGAGGAACTGAGGCTTCTTGTCATAGCCAGGATCAGTTTGCCAGTCATGTGACAGTTATTTTGGAAGTGAGTCTGCTGACCCCATTAGTCTTTTAGGTGACCAAAGGCATACTTGACATTTTGACCGCATCTTAATGTTAGAGACTCAAGACAGAAAGACCTAGCTAAGATGCTCCTGAGTTCGCGGCCCAGGGAAATGTTGTGAGATAATAAATATCTATTGCTATTTTAAGCTGCTAAGATTTGGGATAATTTGTAATGTAGCAATAGATCACTAATAAAAATTTTGTGCCTGGAAGTAGGAATGCTGCAAAATAAATATCTAACAATGTGAGGAGGCTTTATAGTTTATGAGTGAGCAGAAGAGGGAATATTAGTGAAAACCTACAGTGCTGTGAACAGACTATTAGTAGAAGAATGATGAAACTTGAAAAGTAAGAAAAATGTTCTTGGAATCTAGAAGATAGGAAATCTTTTTCTTTTTCTTTCTTTCTTTTTTTTTTTTTTTTTTTTGAGACAGTCTCACTCTGTCACCAAGGCTCTAGTACTGTGATGTGATCTTGGCTCACTGCAACCTGTGCCTCCCAGATACGAGCAATTCTCAACTCTCATGCCTCAGCCTCCTGAGTAGCTAGGACTACATGCGTGTGCCACCACACCTGGCTAATTTTTGTATTTTAGTAGATATGGGGTTTCATCATGTTGGCCAGGTTGGTTTCAAACTCCTGGCCTCAAGTGATCCACCCGCCCCGGCCTCCCAAAGTGCTGGGATTACAGTTGTGAGTCAGCGCACCCAGCTGGGAATCTTTGATGGTGACAGAAAGTATAGCAACACTGTCATCTATGGGAATGTGGAAAATAAAAAAAAAAAAAAATGTACCTAATAGATTGAGTAACCAAACTAAGTTGAATTCTGAACATCACACACCGGGGCCTATCATGGGGAGGGGGGAGGGGAGAGGGGGGAGGGATTGCACTGGGAGTTATACCTGATGTAAATGACGAGTTGATGGGTGCTGACGAGTTGATGGGTGCAGCACACCAACATGGCACAAGTATACATATGTAACAAACCTGCACGTTATGCACATGTACCCTAGAACTTAAAGTATAATAATAATACATAAAAAAAAAAGATACCTTCTTCTGGCTGAGCATGGTGGCTTACGCCTATAATCCCAGCACTTTGGGGGACTGAGGCAGGTGGATCATGAGGTCAGGAGTTCGAGACCAGCGTGGCCAATATAGTGAAACCCTGTCTCTATTAAAAATACAAAAATTAGCCAGTCATGGTGGTATGCACCTGTAGTCCCAGCTCCTAGGGAGGCTGAGGCAGAATAATCGCTTGAACCTGGGAGGCAGAGGTTGCAGTGAGATGAGATCGCACCACTGCACTCCAGCCTGGGCAACACAGCAAGACTCCGTCTCAAACAAAGAAAAAAAGAAAGAAAGAAAGAAAGAAAGAAAGAAAGAAAGAAAGAAAGAAAGAAAGAAAGAAAAATACCTTGTTCTCATTGTGGTTTTTGATTTGTGTTTCTCTAATGACCAGTGATGGGGGGCTTGAAACCTAGATGATGGGTTGATGGGTGCAGCAACCACCATGGCACATGTATACCTATATAACAAACCTGCACGTTCTGCAGATGTATCCCAATCTCAGAATTCAAAGTTAATAAATACATAAATAAAAAGATCCCTTTTCTGTCTCCCTGCCGCTTATACAAAAATGTGGGAGGAGAAACATAAGTTAAAGGAAGGGCTGCTAAACTAAAGGGAGCCAGTAATTGCTGATTTTTAGAATTTCTGGCCTCTCCTGTTTGGGAACTATCCTAAAATTAGAAATGGATTCCAGCGGATCATGTTTCTTGAAAAACATTATCTAAATATGAAGCTGAGGATGTGGCTTTAGAATCATCTCTTAGAGTTCAGATCCATGAAATCTAGTGCCTCAGAGAATAATCCAGTGAAACAGCAGATGTTAGTAAGCTTACAGGTTGCTGCTGAGAACTCTTAGCAGAACTCCAAAGTAAGTTAGGGCTTATCACAGAATGATTTGCGTGTGTGGCTTTTGTCTAATATAGTGAATCCCTATAAGATTATAGGGAGAACCACACAGTTTCAGTGAAAATTATATTGGTCAAAACACATTCAGATTGTACCAAAAATAAGAGTCAACACAAAATAACAACAGTCTTTGGATTCTCAAACTTCTACAGGAAATAATTAGATTGTGAAAACTGTGCAGCTGCAAATGTAGGCTATCTTTCATTGAAAAGAAAGGCTATATCTGTCAAAGGAACTATAGCTACATAGGGTGGAGGTAAATAATGAAGGAAAAAAAATTATACCTTGCCTCCCCTTCTGTTGCTACAGCCTTCTTTTCTGTAACAAATTTTATCTGGGGGAGGATAATAACATGTTATGAATAAAGACTGAAGTTTTGGTTTTTGTATGGATCTGAATAAACGAGTTTCTGAAGCAAAATCTGTTCTGCGACTCAAAGTATTCAGTAGACTTTATGGGATGTAAGAATTGCTGACAATTTAATTTATTGTGCAAAGAAGTATACTTCTGAAAGTGAATTGGGCTTTATTAATGATTAGTGCTAGGAAATTTGGGCTATCTTTTCATTATTCTTCTGGGTTACAATAACTGCTTCTTACTTTCCAAGCCTTCTTTCTTAGATTAGTATTTGTCTTTCGTAAAAAGCACTCAGATAAATCCTATGTAATTTTATGTACTTGTTTGCATGATTGGAAAGCCTAATTGAAACTGGAAACTAGGTAACTATCCACGATAATATGTGACTCACTGTGACAGATTTGTATTACCTGTCTGAAAATTCCAATCTTATCCTTTGAAATGTGTTCGTACTTGGGAGAACTTTTTTGTGATAGATTTAACAATTTGTTCAATACTTACTTTCTATTTGCATTAAGATTGCTCATTCACTAAATGCTATGGCAGTGCTCTTCATAATTAATGAAACTTACTCTGGGAAAGCACGTGTTTTGCTCAAGGCCAAAGAGTTCCATTAACATTCATTTTTTCCTGGTAGTCAGCCTAACTTCAGATTTGGCAAATGTGCACCAAACTCTGAAACTCTAAAAATGTGGTTCTATTTAGTTTTTAATCTATAGAAAAATCTCCATGCTTTATGTTTCTATCCCTCTCTGTACTTTGCCATCACCTCACTGTTAAAATATGATGCTTTGACTGTAATTACTTGTTTACTATAACCACACAAAATTTCCTTCAAAAATACCAGATCATTTGTATTTACAATCTTCAGCACCTAACACAGGCTTCTGTGACATAGTAAATACACACCAAAATTATCTAGTAATTAACTGAATGAAAAAAGAATAGGCAAATGTTATGGTTTTTATATTTTGTTTTTATGAGTTTAGCCAGTATCTCAGAGATATCCTCCTGATGAGATATTTAGTAGTTTAAAAAAAATATTAACTCTAGACAGATTGTAAAGCCAAAGGCAGACATTCAGTAATTATTAAAAGCAGCATTAGTTCGATCACAGCTAAAGCTGAAAATAATTATTTTTTGATGGCTGTGATATTACAACATGAAAATACGGAGACTGCCAAAGCATACAAAGAAATTCAGAGAAATACAATTTATTAGTAAGCTTGTGACTGATTATATAGGGATTTGTATTATAACTTCTCGAACTCAAAGAGGATATATTCAGGACATGTTTTCTGAATTAGAGTTCACCTAGGAGGAAGAAGGGGAGCCCAACACCTTCTCTATAACACATTTCTGAAGATAATGTTAATGCACCTTTTATTTTCTTCCCCCTCTCTTTCCTCCATATGGAGGGCACTTTATAGATAGTATTTTATAAGATAGTCTCAGGTCCCCAGTGAATGCTCATCATAGCAGACATTTTCAAAAGGATCATTGCATCTTTAGCTGCTCATCAGAGGCCCCTAACAAGTTAGCTGACTCAAAGAATGAAGAAAACAAACTTACCTTGCCAGCAAATGGGATCAGCTCTGTCACAATACCAAATTGCCCTATATGCTTCAGCACCTGCTACAATAAAAGAAGACATAATATAATTGCTGTTGGGAGGAGGTGTGCAACCAGGGACTACAGCAAGAGTTTCAGCAGCTGTTGGTAGTGAATATAAGTCATCTTCTATCTGTTCTGAGTGCTTTGAGAGAATCACAAAAATGACATTCTCTTAGAATTAGCAATGCTTTCCTTTGGAAACATTATAGGTATATACCTAAAAGGAGACATACCGAGAAAGTTCAGTAGAACTATTGTAATGCTACTAAGACCACAAAAAGTAGTTGATAGTTTATTTGGCAATCAATCAAGTATTGGTCTGTAATACTAACTCTACTAAATTGTAATTTAACTTTTCATAGGTTTGTGTCTAATTTCCATAATTGAGTCAGGCAACTTCAAGGTTGGAATGTACCTGATTCACCTATGTGTTACCAGTAGCATCTGGTCTTTCAAATAGTGGATGCTCAGTAGCTGTATGCTCATTAGATTTTTTGTGGAAATAGAATGTATTACATGATTTTCTTTCATGTGTTTATTACACCCAATTTTGTTTAAGGGATGAAATCTGATTCTTCAGATATTTAATAGCAGATCTTAGTAAAACGATCCCCAGCTATGCTTGGAATGCAATAGTATATTTGCAAAGAAGAAATACATGATTTGCTAAGCTTGATATTTAAGCTAATATCTGAAATCAGGAGACTTACATTAAGGGATATTTTAAATAATAACTGCTATGGTCCTAGTCCAGCAGACTGAGACTACAGTTATGATACATCAATGATAAAATATTTATACCAAATTCATAATGTATTTCCTATTCTATTTCCCATGTAAGCAAGTGAGTTTTAAGATAAAACACAATGTCATTAAAAGTCAGATGGTGAAAATAGATCTTGATTATTTCTTCTACCACTGCTAGATAGGCCTTTGATAGACTTCTTTGCTGTACACTACTTCCCAGCTTGCGGGAGGTCTGTCATTACACAACTTATTTTCTTACTGAGCTACCTAATGCTGTTAACAAATCATCTTTTATCTATTCAGAAAATAAATTATGTGTTTAGCTGCATGGGACACATTGGTATCTGAACTCTCTACCTGTAGTAGAAAAATTACATACAACCTATGCATCCAAACTCTCCTGTTAGCAGAAAAAAAAAAATAATATAACAAGTATCAGAATCTTCAAAAGGCAGGAAACTTGCCCTGAATCCAAGACATCAGAAGTGTAGGCAAGGTTAGTTAGAGAAATGTCTGGATTTGATTTCTCTTTTTCATTCCTTGATTTGAAATGACTTGTCATCAATAGAACGTTTAATTCACCCTGAGACCAAGCATCAACTTTATGCTAGTCTGCTCAAAGATCATCATCTCTCTCAATTGCCTCATATACTGGAAGGTTTAGGCATTCCAAACAGCAACTGCAATAAAACTCAGTAAGTAAGTCCTCAAAATAAACACGTCACCTTTTCAATTTCCCTTATAAAGTAATTTTGGGACCTTTTGCCTACTTCTTGCTTCCAGTGCTGCAGCAACATCTACATTTTTTCCTTTCCCACTGTAATTGGTTGCTGCCATTATGCACACAAATTTTTATCTCAGAGTATTGCTATATTTTATATATATAAATTTATATGTCTTATATATAAGATATTATATATAAATAATATTTAAATATAATTTAAATTTAGATATCATATATAAATTATAAATATATTTTATATATCATATATAATATTTACAAATATATATAAATTTAAATATTCAAACAGCTTTTGTAGACTCTGTGAGGATTGAAACTTGTTTTATTACTATCTGTAGTTACTGACATGTAATAAGTATTCAAAAATAATTATTGAATCAATCAGTGAATAATTGAATGGATAAATAATTTCTGCTAATTTGGAGAGAAGATAACTGTGATACTGTGGGTGTTCAGGGAAAGGATATGATTTATAAATACCAGTGTCTGTTTAGGCAATTAAACTTTTTGTTTCAGGATATCTTCAGAAAAACTAGAAATACTTACTGTCTTTACACTGTCTCAAAGAGATCAAAAACAGAACAGAAACACTTTGTCCTTACTACAGAATACAAGATGTATGTTTGTGTGTGTGTGTGTGTGTGTGTGTGTGTGTGTGTTTTGCCAAAGGATTTCAAGGACACAGCCATTGGGATATGTTGCTGGGGTTGGGGGTGGGGGAGAGTACATTTTGCAAAATAGGTAAAATATTCAGCCTAGAGTAGAATAAAATAATTTTTCTGATTTTATTAATATTTAAATTTGTAATTTTCACAGGTGACTCTGAAAGTATATTCTAAACAAATTTATTGTATTTTATATTTAGGTAGTTGAGACAGCACATGTTTCTTGTCTCACAGTTCTGGGGGCCACAATCAAACTGAGTCTTGTAGGACTAGAATCAATGTGTTAGGAGGGCTTTCTTCTGGAGGCTCCCAGGAGAATCCAATGCTTGTCTCTCCTTTTCTTGGCTTGTAGCTGCATCACTTCAATCTCTTCTTCCATCTTCACTTCAACTTCTGTCCTTTCTGTATTCAAATATCTCTCTATATCCCTCTTATATGGATGTATGTGAAGGCATTTAGGACCCACTCAGATAATTCAGACAATTTCCCCATTTTAAGATCCTTAATTTAACATGGATAGAGAGGTTAGACTAGTGAATTGTTCCTCTGCAGAGCACACTTTGCCACATAAGGTATATTAGTTTGCTAGGACTGCCATGACAAAATGCCACAGACTGACTGGCTTAAACAAAATAAATTAAATTTCTTAAAGTTCTGGAGGCCAGAAGTCCAAGATCAAGACATCAGCAGACTTGGTTCTTCTGAGACCCCACTTCTTGGCATGTGGATGGCTGCCTTCTCACTGCGTGTAACATGGTCTTTGTGCCATGAATGCTCATTCCACATGTCAATATGTTCAGATTTGCTCTTCTTATATGGACACCAACAAAATTGAATTAGGGCCTATCTTAATGACCTCATTTTAACTTAACATACCTCTTTAAAAGATCTATCACTTTCAATCAAAAAATATTTCATTCTTTCAGTGTAGTCAATCCTGAGTATTTACAGGTTGAAATAAGCAAATTTATTTTACATTATACTGCCTGCATTTACAGAATAGTTATTTTTTTAAATACTATTAAGGATTGAGGTAAAATCCTAGGAAATATCTGAATTCTGCATGTTCTTTTTCCATTTTTACAGAAAAAATACACTGACAATCAATGAAAAGATTCAAGCGGTTGACACTGAACTATCAGCTTGACTATTTAAATCAGGTAAATGTTCTAGCTTTTTTGTTACTTGGCTCATACAATCTTAACTTTCTATAAAATCTTTGTCCTATAGCCCGCTTTCTCTGGTGAGGATACTTTGAGTACTACTTACTGGGAGAGGTTGCTGAAGCTTTGATTCATTTTCTGTGATACTAAATATAAAGCATCAATTAAGACTTTGTATTTACAGACATTTCAAGTAGATTGAAGATGCTTATTGATTAGATATGTGATCTAAGTACACTTAACATCCATTGGTTTTCTATTTCTTGTTAATCCTTAACAGATGGTACAGAATTCATTATGGCTCAGCCAGAATCACAGCAAATTTTTTTCTTGTCAGCAGAACAATATTCCTAATTCCTTAGAGAGTGAGTTAACTTTTAAACTCTCTTAGAAAAGACTTAACTTTTAAGAAGACAGCCATCAAAACACATAGCTACGTTTATTCAACATTTCCTTCTCATTCTGCCATTCTAAAGACAAGAAATAAATAGAACAATAGCTCTATTATTCAATGACTCTTTGTTGAACGCTATTATGTGCTGGGACAGGGTGCTAAACACTGATATGTACAGAAAAAAAAAAAAAAAAAGAGAACTTTGCCCCTAAGGATACATGCTTTACTGTGAGGTGCAAATATACTAATATATACTTAAATTATATTGTACTTAAACTATGATAGAAATAAGAAAAAAGAGGGAATTTGGAAGAGTGACTAATTCCCTTTGAAACAGAAATGAAGTCAAAGAAGCCCAGCCGATTATCTACTTCTAGCAGTATTATTTGCCATAATTGAAAGTGCTATGGTCCTAATTTTCTTCGTTCTTGCCTCTTTATTGTGAAATTAGATGACTCATTAAGAAAATAAGACAACCAAAGACATGTGCAACACAAAGTAAAAACACAAGATTGCTGGGCATGGTGGCTCACACCTGTAATCCCAACACTTTGGGAGGCCGAGGTGGGTGGATTACCTGAGGTCAGGAGTTCAAGACCAGCCTGGTCAACACGGCGAAACCCCATCTCTACTGAAAATACAAAAATTAGCCAGGTGTAGTGGCCCACGCCTGTAATCCCAGTTACTCGGGAGGCTGAGGTAGGAGAATCGCTAGAACCTGGGAGGCGGAGGTTGCAGTGAGCCAAAATCGCGCCACTGCACTCCAGCCTGGGTGACAGAGCGAGATTCTGTCTCAAAAAAATAAATACAAAATAGAAAAAGCACAAGATTAAAGATATAAAGGTTGAAAGGGCATTTGAGAAAATTCAGAAATACATTTCTAATTTTAAAAACTCTAAGTAATACGGAAAAGTAGAGACCCACTTAACTGTAAGAAAGATTGTTTACCAAAAAGAGTGGAAAATATTATCCCAAATCAGTAACTCCAACTGCATTTCAATTAAAATCAGAAACTACATAATAAAATTATGTAATATAAAACTACATTAATAAAATTAATGTGGTATTGATGTAAACTAGCAATAGACAAATTGATCAGTGGAATCCAGTCATTTTCAAAAGCAGACTCCATTATATATGTGAGAATTTAATACATAATCATCTTGATTTTTCTCTTATAGTGAGGAATATGTGATTTGTTTAATAAGTGTACTAACATAAACAGGCATTCCTTTAGAAGAAAATGCTGTATTCAAAAAATAATTCCAAAATTATTAATATATGAGACTAAAAGCACTTGCAAATTACCAAGATTCTTTTTCTCTCTAGTGTCTTGTCCAAAAATGCAACTGGGCTAGGTGTTTGTAACGTGTGTGTGGTGTGTGATGTTTTATGATCTGAATGTTTATGTCTTCCCAAAATTTATGTTGAAATCCTACCCTCAAGGTAATAGTACTAGGAGATGAGGTCTTTGGGACATAATTAGGTGATGAGAGTGGGCCGCTCATGAATGACATTAGTGTACTTATAAAAGAGACCTGAGAGTGACTTCTCACTCCCTCCACATATGAGAACACAGCTAGAAGGCATCACCTATTAGCTGGAAAGGGAGCCCTTACCAGACACCAAATCTACCTCAGATTTGGACTTTTCAGACCTCAGAATTGTGATAAATAAATTTCTGGTGTTTATAGCCTACCCAGTTTACAATATTTTGTTATAGCAGCTTGGATGGACTAAGACATGGTGTGTGCATGCATACGTATACAAATATGTTATACATACATGTATTCTCTGGGAAATAAAATGGAAATAAAGTATATATAGGAATTATGAAATTTAGGGTACAGGTGAGCTAATGTAGGTTCATGGAAAAGAGAAAATGTGGAGTCAAGCATAAATGCTTTTTAAAAGGATGATAAAATATCCGAGATACGTGTTGTTATTTTTAGGCCCTCATAAAAATTAAGTATGTGTACATGTATGAATATTTTTTAAAATATTCTAAAAATGATTTCAGATTAGAAAACAACTAAGTTACATTCATTTGCAATTAAATTATCTCTGTGAATATAGTTTAACCAAATATATTGGTAGGCAATGAGGACTGTGGTTTCTGTAATCACTAGTGATATTCCAGTTCACAAATTTTCATGGAGTGTAGACCCCCCCACTAAATAAAGCTTATGCACAAAGGAGAAATATCTTTGAAATTGCTATTACAATGCTTGGCAGCTTATATGCATTAAGTTCATGATAACATTTTCTCAGGAAGCTAATCTCCATGGATAGACCTTGATGTTGAAGTTCAATTTATACCCTAGGTTAGCTCCTTATACTCTCTATCAACCATAGTTAGTTATTAGAGCTCCTTAAAACTGTCACCTCTATTTGTTGCATCATCTCTGATTTCTTTCAGCAGTGTTTTGTACTTCTCATTGTAGAGATTTTGCACCTTTCTGTTTAGCTGTATTCCTAGGTATTTTCATGCTCATGGATAGGAAGAATAAATATCATGAAAATGGCCATACTGCCCAAAGCAATTTGCAGATTCAGTGCTATTCCTAACAAACTACCAATGTCATTTTTCACAGATTCAGAAAAAAAAAGATTCTAAAATGTTGTGGAATAAAAAGAGCCCTAATAGCGAAAGCAATCCTAAGCAAAAAGAACAAAGTCAGAGGCATCGTGTTACCTGACTTGAAACTATACTGCAGGGCTACTGTAACCAAAACTGCATAGCACTGTCAAGAAAACAGACAGGTAGACCAATGGAACAGAATAGAGAAGCCAGAAATAAATCTGCACACCTAAAACAATCTGATCATTGACAAAGTCAACAAAAATAAACAATGGAGAAAATACTCCTCATTCAATAAATGGTGCTAGGATGACTGGCTATCCGTATGCAGAAGAAGGAAACTGGACCTCTACGTTTCACCCTATACAAAAATTAACGGAAGTCAGATTAAAGACAAATGTTAGACAGGAAAAATCACTAATGGGTACAGGCTTAATACCTGGGTGACAAAAAAATCTGTACAACAAACCCCCATGATACAAGTTTACCTATATAACAAGCCTGCACATGTATCCCTGAACTTAAAAGTTAAATTAAAAAAAAAAAAAAAGATTCTAGAAGAAAACCTAGAAAAACTCCTTCTCAATGTTGACCGTGGCAAAGAATTTATGGCTAAATCCTCAAAAGCAACTACAACAATGACACACTGACAAATAGAACCTAATTAAAAAAAGAGCGCCTGCACAGCAAGAGAAACTATAAAGGGAGTAAACAGACAACCTACAGAATGGGAGAAAATATTCACAAGCTATGCATCTGACAAAGTCCTAATATCCAGAATCTATAAGGAACTTAAATCAACAAGCAAGAAACAAATACCCCATTAAAAAGTGGGCAAAAGGACACAAACACACACTTCTCAAAAGAAAGCATATAAGCAGCCAACAAATATATTTTTAAAATGCTCATAATCACTAATCATCAGAGAAATCCAAATCCAAGTCACAATGAGATACCATCTTACACCACTCAGAATGGGTTTTGCTAAAATGTCCAAAAGTCACAGATACTGGCAAGGTTGTGGAGAAAGGGGGATACTTATACACTGCTGGTGGGAATGTAAATTAGTCCAGTCACTGTGGGGAGCAGTTTGGAGATTTCTCAGAGAACTAAGAGTTAAACTATCATTGCATCCAGCGATTCCACTACCAGGTATTTACCCAAAGGAAACCAATCTGTTAATTTGGTCATTCTACCAAAAAGACACATGTACCCATATGTTCATCACAGTGCTATTCACAATAGCAAAGGCATTTGCTAGATGCCAGCAACTCTGGATTGAATAAAGAAAAGGTGGTACGTTTACACCATGGAATACTATGGAAGCATAAAAAGCATGAAATCATGTTATTTGCAGCAACATGGATGCATCTGGAGGCCGTTATCCTAAGTGAACTAATACAGAAACAGATAACCAAATACTGCATGTTCTCATTTATAAGTGGGAGCTAAACATCAAGTACACATGGACATAAAGATGAGAACAATAGACACTGGGGAATACAAGAGGAAGGAGAGAGAGGAGTCAAGGGGCCGAAAAACCACCTACTGGGTACTATGCTTACCACCTGGGAGACAGATTCATTCATACTCCAAACCTCAGAAGCATGCAATATACCTGTGTAGCAGTCCACATGTTCCCACTAAACCTATAATAAAAGCTGAAAAATAAATAATTTTTTAAAAACTGTAGTCTTTTTAAAAAATAAGCATCCTGATGCTTAACTCTTCTGCTTATTTTGAGGATTGAACTAGATAACACATATAAAGCCCCTAGAAGAGAGCTTGGTATAGAGTGAATGCTTAATAAATACTAGCTATTCCTATAAATAGAGCCTCACAATATAGAGTGGAGTACAGCGTTACAGTGGTGAAAAGCACATTCCAGTGTCTGATTGGATAGGGTATGGTTGTTTTTTTTTTTTTTTTTACATAGAAAGTGGTGAAAGAAAACTGTGAATCTCCCTTTCAAATGTTCTTCAATAGAAATTCACTTATCACTAAGAAACACCTCATTTTAGGTCTGCAGCAGAACCGAATCAGGTCTGAGCGATGTTTGCTCTCACAGGATATTACTGTCATTACTGAGATGTCAGAACACTCTGAATTGGGAAAACACTCTAGAAGCGTGAGTGAATGAGAGAAAAAGAACTCAGAATTTTCCCCTTTTTTGCTTTCATTTAGTTTCTTTTTATCCAAGTCTGATATGCTGAAATGACACATTTTGATTAATATATCTTACTATGTTCTGGTGGAGATAAAGAAAGAGAGATAAAGAGAGAGAGAGAGACAGAGACACAGAGAGATAATCTCAATGTAGCCACTTTCAATCTGCTTCAGATACCAGGGATGCCTCTATTATATTGTTGTTTCTGTTGTCTCTACCTCTTTTGATAGAAAACGGCCAATCTCTTTTTGATCTGTGTATTTATTCTGTATCATCAGTGTGCATTGTAATGTAAGCACTCTGTATGGGATTCCTATATTACCAGCAAATTTTACAGTTCTTGAAGCAGGGGTGAACACTGGGAATGGTCAGAAATTTCTAATTTTGCATACCTGAAAATATCTAGCTATATGTCCTTAAGGAATATCATTTATATTGAGGCTCTTGAATTTATGTTTATTAATTTAATTTTCAAAATTGCATTTCAAAGAAGATGTTATAATGTTATAATCCCCGTTTAACAGATAATGAAACTGAAACTCAGATAAGCTAGGTGATTTGTTCCAAGTCACATAGTCTCTGAGTGGCAAACAAGGTATTGCTATCTGCGTCTCAGGCCACAGTCTTAGGTATTCTCTTGACAAACTATGCTAACGCTCCCCTCCACTTAATTTCTCTTAAATTAAGCAAAAAGGAGTAGGCTAAATGAACGCTAAACTCTTTTTAAACTACAGTTTATGATTTGTATTCATAAAGTTTGGTAATATTGACCTCTCTGAGAACCTTAGAAGAAGGAGCTTTGCAAAACAATGAAGGAATAGGATAGAAAATCTAGAACATTTAAAATTTACCACAATTTGGCCTTGGCAATGATTTGTTGGCTATGATCCCAAAAGCATAGACAAGGAAAGCAAACATAAACGGGATTGTATCAAACAAAAAAATCAACACAGAAAGGAAAACAATCATAGAGTGAAGAGGCAACCTAAGGGAATAAGAGAAAATATTGGTAAACCTAAGATGTTTATATCCAAAATATAAAAGAAAATCAATGCCCCCCCCCCTTTTTTTTTTGAGACAGAGTCTGGCTCTGTCGCCCAGACTGGAGTGCAGTGGTGCAATCTCGGCTCACTGCAAGCTCCGCCTCCTGGGTTCACGCCCTTCTCCTGCCTCAGCCTCCTGAGTAGCTGGGACCACAGGCGTCCGCGACCAAGCCGGGCTAATTTTTTTTTGTATTTTTAGTAGAGATGGGGTTTCACCGTGTTAGCCAGGATGGTCTCGATCTCCTGACTTCGTGATCTGCCCGCCTCGACCTCCCAAAGTGCTGGAATTACAGGCGTGAGCAACCACGCCCGGCTAATGCTCCTTTTTTTTGGCTAAGATCAAGTGAAAAATATATAAGAAACTAAAGAAAAAAAGCCCTCAATAGCAAGAAAACAAGTAAGTTGATTAATAAATGGACTAAAGGGCAGGGCATGGTAGCTCACGCCTGTAATCCCAACACTTTGGGAGGTCAGGAATTTGAGACCAGCCTGGCTACTATGGTTGAAACTAGTCTTTACTAAAAATACCAAAAAAAAATTAAAAATGAAAAATAAAAATTAGCTGGGCATGGTGGTGCATGCCTATGATCCCAGCTACTCAGGAGGTTGAGGCAGGGGAATCCCTTGAACCCGGGAGGTAGAAGTTGGAGTGAGCCGAGATCGTGCCACTGTTCTCCAGCCTGGGTGACAGAGTGAGACTCCATCTCCAAAAAAAAAAAAAAAAAAAAAAAAAAAAAAGAAAGAAAGAAAGTGGACTAAGGACCTAAATAGGCCTATCTCAAAAAAAGACATTGAAATGGCCAAGAGGTCTAAGAAAAAATGCTCAACTTCACTAATTATTAGAGAAATACAAATTAAAGCCACTATGAGATACCACCTCGCTACTGTTAGAATAGCTATTATCAAAAAAATGAAAGATAACAAGTATTGGCAAGGATGTGAAGATGGAACCCTTGCTCACTGATGGTGTGAATATAAATTAGTACAGCTGTTATGGAAAATGGTATGGAGATGTCTCAAACTAATATAAAACTACCATATGATACAGCAAGTCCCCTTTATATATATATATAAAATATATAAACATATATTTTTATATATTAATATATAATTATATATAATTAAAATATATGTTTATATATTAATATATAATTATATATATATATAGATCCAAAGGGAATGAAATCAGCATACTGAAGAGATATCTGTATTCCCATGTTCATTGTGGCAATATTCACGACCACAATGATATGAGATAAATGTGTGTCCATAAACAGACAAATGAATAAAGAAAATGTGGTATATGTACACAATGCAATATTATTCAGCCTGAAGAAAAGGAAATCCTGTCATTTTCAATAACATGGATAAACCTGGAATACATGATGCTAAGTGTGATAAACCAGGCACAGAAAGAAAAATATCGCATGATCTCATATATATGTGGAATCTAAAATAGTCAAACTCATAGAAACAGAGAGCAGTGTTGTGATTACCAGGGACTGAGAGCTCAGGGGGTTGGTTGGTCAGCTGTTGGTGAAAGACTGTAAAGTTTCAATTAGAAGGAATTACTTCTAGAAATCTGTTGTACAGCATGATTACTATAGGAAATAATAAGGTACTGTATACTCAAAAGTTGCAAAGAGAGTAGGTTTTAAATGTTATCAAAAATAAATAATTATGTAAGGTGATGAATATCTTAATTAGCTTGATTTAGTCGCTCCACAATGTATACACATATATCAAAACATCACATTTTATCCCATAAATATATACAATAAAATAAAGATATATGTACTAAAATAAGCAAACATGCTTTCAGAGTGACTGTTTCTCTTTTATTTTTGGACAACTGGGCATTTCAAGTAATTAAAATACCATTTAGAAATGTTACTTTTCCTTTTGATATGTTACATAAAGCAATTGCTCTGAAGTGAAAGAGGACATTAGAATAACCCTACTTTGGTAAGTTTTTATACTACAATCCACAGCTGAATGTACTGCCCTGTACAGTGGTCTTGCAAAGGTTAGAGGAAACATAAAAATTGGGAAAAAATAATAAAAATACCCAGATTTTCTAAGGAAAATAACAGGAAAGTGGTTATTTTAAGATTGAAGACATAGCACACAATTCAGTTCCTAAACTTGATTAGATTCCCTTATACAGCCTGAGAAAAATGAGCCTGAAATGGAAGCAATTACAGAATACAGAATAAAACTATTTTTTAAAAAGTGTCTTTTATGTTAGGAAAAGTCCTGAAAGGGCACCATCTAACTGTAGAATACTTGGCTGCCCAAAGTAATCCCATAAGAAATGGAGCTTGAATTGAGATAAGAAAAAAAGATGAAAAATTGCTTTATCTTACTAAAAATATCCTGTACAATAAGAGAACATTTTGTGAAAGGAATAACAATAACAGCTGTAATCATATGTTGCATAAGATGTTTCATTTGTTTATTCTCTCATATATCTACAAAATAGTTGTAAGTAGTGGAATTTATTTTAAACTTTCAAGAAATTATTGCCTTATTCTTTCTTATTCCTCCTTCATATCCATTTTAGTTAAAAGACTACTTATGATTACATGTAATCACATGATAGAGGAATATATGTTGTCCTATATTTCTTTGTTAACATTTAGCATTCCTGTCTCTCTTCAGAAATAATGAAGAACAAACAGCAGATTTGGTAAATTGCATTATTCTTCACCCTTCCCTGTATTCAAACCCCAATTTTTCATGCCTTCCTGTAACCAAGCCCTTTGCTGTATAATTTACAGCTCTGTCCATAAGAGGGGTGGAATTTAGTTTCCCACCCCTTGACTTTGAGTTCAGCTCAGTGACTCTAAACGACAATGTGCCACTTCAACATTTAGACTTCAAGTGTTCATGCAGGCTTCTGTTTGTTTTCACTTCTGCCATTGCCAGGAGCAAAACAGGTTAACTAGCCAGTTGGTTCTAGGAGGAGAAAGAGAAACATGAGGTATAGAGCTGTCCCAGCCAAGCCCACCCTAGATTGGCCAGTCTTCAAGCAACTCAAAGTTAGTGAGAATAAATGACTGTTATTTTAAGCCTCTCAGCTTAGGAGTTGTTTGTTATGCAGAGCATCTTTCAGTAGATAAATTATACAGTGGATACGGTATATGTGAAATCTGATGACAATACACACATATACACACATTCAGCAACGACTATAGGTTTTTGTGACAATGAGATTTTTACCTAAGACCCTGGGGTTCTTTTGAGTTCAATTACTTAACATGTATTGGCAGAATGAATCCTAATATGAAATAAAGCCAGGTTCTCTCTTTCCTCTAAATAGCAGGAGTGCTTGTTATATTATAATAAACTTACTCTGTTGCACACTCTCAAAAATCCTGTAACTCTCCTTCTTGACACATATCATATTTGTAATATACTATTAATTCTATTTAAATTTCTGCTTTGCCCAGTAGGATGAATAATATCTAAGAATTACTGTTATCTTTATTTCTTACACAATGCTATGAGGAGCTCTTATTATCACTATTTGACAGATGATGCCTCTGAGGTTCAGAGATGCTAAGTAAATTACCTAACATCACATAGCAGGAAAGTAGCATAACTGAAGTTGAAATCCAAGAAGCCTGGTCCAGAACCCTTGCTCTAAACCATTTTCCTATATAGCACCACGGTCTTGGAGGTCATTATTCTTCCCCATCACCTTGCTGAGCACCCGACATGTATATACAGAACTGCTGTTGAAAGGTTTAATTTGACATGTTGAAGCTGAGGTGGCACATACACTGTGAAAGGAGGAAATCTAATATCATGTTGAAGATAATTACTTTACTTGATTAACATTTTTTTTAGTACAGTCATGAAGCAGCCACTGTGGCATGTGCTAATGACTTACAAGCTGGAAAACAACAACAACAACAAAAAAAACAAAAAAAAAACAAAAAAAACCAGACATGATCCTTGCTCTCTTGGTACATACATTCCAGTGATGTAGATATAAATAAACAAAGAAACAAGAAGTGACCATTACAAAATGTGGGAGGGCTGTTGAAATAACCAAACAGAATGATGCTAGAAAATAATGAGTATGAATGAAAAACATTCTATTTTTTTGGTGGTTAGAGAATGCCTTCATTTAAGAGAAAGTATTTAATCTGAGATCTGACAAATGGGTAGGAACAATGGAGGAGATCATTGAGGAAGAATGTGTGAGGGTCCCAGGCAGGAAAAGCCACCATTCCACTTTCTCTAGACCGTTGCTGAAACCTTCCAAAGCTCTGTCAACATTCACTTCCCAATGTATTCTCCACACTGGTGAACTTTCTCAAGTTGTTCTCCATTATTTTAGGGAAGAGAAAACAACTACTTAACAAGGTCGGTAGGCTTGGCTCATGCCTTTTTTCCAAACTCATTTAATTCTTTTTTGCTTTCTGTCCTGGCTATTTGTCCTTCTGTTACCTTGTCCTTGTCATGCTTTCTTATGCCTCACATCTGCACATTTACACATATAGAGTTCTCTGCCTGAGTCCTTCTTTTTAAAAAATAATGTATGCTGACATCTCAGATTTCAACTAAAGAGTCAGTATTCTGAGGATCCTTGTTTTGTTTCCTGACCATATCGAATTTCACTTATATGACATCCATAGCACAGGATTCTTTACTTCTCTGTATATTTGCAAAAATAATATTTTATAATTGTGTTTGCATGAGTATGCATGGGTGTGTGAACACTGGATGACCATAAATTAAATGAAGTCATCAATGTTGTCTTTTTGTAAGTATCATTACGTCCCATATGTTTGAAAAATGCCTGACAAACATTAGATGCTCAATACATGTTTATTTAGTATATTGAATAAAACTTACTGAAGAGTTTTAGGTAGGAGGATTACAAAATTCAATGTATACTTTAAGATTATCCCATTTGTTGCTTAAAGAGTAGTGAGCTGGAAAGGGGGCAATTGTGAAATCTCTATTCACAATGATCTCCTACCTGGACTACTATAGCAGCCTGTTAACCGCAGCTTGTTAACTTCAAACTGCAAAGCAGCCTGTTAACCGCAGCTTGTTAACTTCAAACTGCAAAGCAGAATGAAGTGGCAGAAAACAGATTCTAAAAAGTAGTTGGATTTGAGATCATACTGGAGAAAGAATTTTCAAGATTTACTGATATTAGCTGAGAATGATAAAAAAAGGAAACCAATTAAGAATAGCTCTTAGGTTTGTGGGAGCATCTTAAAATGTTTATGGCGATAAGGAAAATTCATGTGCAAGGAAAAGCTCTATAATGGGGAAATAAAGACTTAGTCTTTGGCCATGTTAAATTTAAGATGTCTTTGAAACATTCATTAGACAACGTCAAATATACAGTTGAATTTTATTTATCTGGAGACCTATGAGAGAAGATTCAAGTACATATATAAATTTAGGTATCATCAGTATATACATTTCATTGAAAACTATGACAATAAGCAAAAGCATGTATGAAGAAAGGGTAGTAAGAGACAGATTAGAGCTAATTCCTTCAGAATATCTACCTTTAGAAATAAATACGAGTTTAAAGAAAGAGTAGAAAGTATTTTCAACAAATAATGGTGAAACATTTAGATAGCTATTGATATGGTTTGGATCAGTGTTCCTACCAAATCTCATGTTAAGATGTAATCCCCAGTGTTGGAGGTAGGGCCTGTTGGAAGATGATTGGATCATGGGGGTGGTCCTTCATGAATGGTTTAGCACCATCTTCTGATGCTGTTCTCATGATAGTGAGTTCTCACGGGATCTGATTTTTTAAAAGTGTGTGGCACGTCCCCCACATCCCTCTTGTTCCTGCTTAGGCCATATAAGACTCACCTGCTCTCTGTTCACGTTCCACCATGATTATAAGTTTCCTGAAGCCTCCCCAGAAGCAGAAGCCACTATGCTTCCTGTACAGCCTACAGAATTGTGAGTCAATTAAACCTCTTTTCTTTATAAATTACTCAGTCTCAGGTATTTCTTTATAACAGTGTGAAAATAGACTAATACAGCCATATTGAAAATAAATAAATATAGGAAATCTTGATTTTGACCTCTTACCATGTAAAAAATTAAAGTTAGATAATAGATTAAAAGAAAAAAGATAAAGCTCTAAATAATATAGAATAAAATATAGAAGTGTATCTTTACAACTTTGGGTTTGGCAAATATTTTTTAGCTAGGACATAAAAAACATGGTGCTTAAAAGAAATAGAAGATGATAAATTGAGTTATTCAAAATTATAAACGTCTTCTTCAAAATACATTATTAAAGAATTAAATAAGTAAACCACAGACTGGGAAAAAGCATTCATAATTAATATATTTGACAAAGGAGTTGCAGAATACAAAAAGAACCCCTAAAACTCAAAAAGGCAAACAACCCAATTTAAAATATTGGCCAAATATTTGAAAGATACTTCACTAAAACTATCCAAATGACCAATAGTCACATGATAAGATACTCAACATCATTAATAATTAGAAAAAAAATAAACAGATTAAAGCTCTAATGAGAAATGACTTCATGGAATGAACTTCAGAAATTCTCAAATAACTTTATAGAAATCACCTCACAGAGTCAGCCGGGCGCGGTGGTTCATGCCTGTAATCCCACCACTTTGGGAGGCTGAGGTGGGCAGATCACTTGAGGTCAGTAATTCAAGACCAGCTTGGGCAACATGGTGAAACCCTGCTCTACTGAAAATATGAAAATTAGCTGGGCGTGGTGGTGGGTGCCTGTATACATGCATGTGTATATACTTTAAAGCACGTTGCAGACAACAATACTCTTCACTACTAAACACTTCAGCATGAATATCATTAACTAAACATTGCATTCTAAATTTCATTAGAATTTAATTTTTTTCTTTCAATATAAAATGTACCAACAAAGAAATGCAAAAATTTTTAGTACACCTTTTCATGATTTTTGAAAATTGCATACACTTATGTAAACTAAACCCCTGTTGAGACATAAAACTGTCCGCAGAATGTTTCCTAATGCCTTTTCCCAGTCAACCCCTACCCCCATTCTTCCAACTGCAATTCCCGCTCTGATATTCCCCTCAGTCTCCCGCGGATTAATTTCCATTTTCTGGAATTTCAAATAAATGCAATAATTTTTGTAAGACTTCTTATACTCAGCATAAAGTTTTCAAATTTCACTCATTTTACTTACTTATAAATAGTTCATTCATTTTCATTGCTGTGTAGTGTTTCATTATATAAATATACTTTAAAATTTATTTAAAATTTAAAATTCATTATTTAAAATTCATAAATTTAAAATTCATTTGCCAGTTGATGGACCTATGGGTTTTCTCCAATTTTGTGCTACTATGAATAAATCTTTGAACATTTGTGTATTAATCTTTTAGCAGACATACGTTTTTGTTTCTCTTGGTAAATATTTTGGACTAGAATCACTGAGTTACAGGATAAGTATATATTTAGTGTTATAAAGAAATGGAAGACATTTGCCAAACCAGTTATAACACTTAGATTCCAAAAAAATGTATGAAAACTCCAATTTTTCACATCTTCTCCAAAATTTAGTGCACACCATCTCATTGATTTTGTACTGGTTATAGCCTCTGTCAAGTACATTCTTCCTTCATGTATCTATGTGGACTGTTCACTCATACTCTTCAGGGTTTTCTTCAAGTCACTTTCTCAGTGTAGCCCCTACCTTTTAAATCATACTTAAAATTGTACCCAGAGCACCCACCCAACCCACAACACTATCTTCCTTTGTCTTTAATTTTCCCAGAGAATTTATGTACTTATCAGTTTGTCTATGCCCATCTATCTGATACCTATATCATGGATTGTGAACTCCATGAAAATAAGGAATTTTTGCTATTTGTTCACTTCTTCATTCCTTGTCTTTGTAAATATTCCTGACTCAACCTATGCACTCAGTATACATTTGTAGAATCAGTGCATACCTAGCAACACTGTGGAGTTGATAAAGACACAGCAGGATCCTATGTTTTTAAGAGGGTACTTTTGCTTGTACTCAAAAATCATCTAGGAACAACTTTTAGATGTTTGGGTTAAATTAACTCACCTGATTCATCAATTAAAATATCATTCTTTCTTTTTTTTTTCACTTGAGCCTAAAAAGGGACAACAGATATTCTAGTAATTCATTGTGACTGATAGTATATGCCTCAATGTCTAAAATAAAGAAACATTTTTCTTAAAGACTACAAATAAAACTTTTAAGAAAATTAGTGGTTTTTGTTTGTTTGTTTGTTTTTAAAGAACAACTAATTTTAACATCTCTCAGAATGTCTGGAAGACTTCTGTAATAAAAATTAAAAGTCTAGAAAATGTTGTAGCCCTTACCTCATTATGAATCGTGTGTTACTCATACAAAGGGAACACATATGGCAGTTTAATTGTGTATGATTTCTTGAAATTGTTTTAAGATTCACTTATCTTCTAACTATATAGCAGAATTCTTCCCAGAATTCTTTGCCTTGTTAATGAGTTCCTCATTTGAATATATGGAGAAAAGTTTCAGAATTGGTACAGCTGTTCAGTGAAACACTATTAAACTTTTATAGATTTCCCTTCTGAGAATTTAATTTCCTTTCAGGTAGTTTATTCATCAGAATAAGAGCACATGTTCTCAAAGTAGCTAAAAAATGTTTACGTTATTGAATACAAAAGTCCCTCTACTTAAAAGGTGGTTAAGTTTCGAAAGACAGCTTGCAATACATTTTTTTCTAAGTCCACAGAATGTCCAAGGGGGATGAGGGTAGTTTAAGCTTAGAGTCTATGAATATACTACTATTAGGAAGTGTATATTGTCTTTAAAGCTTTAAAAATAATCACATTTCTATTTTCCTTGATGATATAATAGGAATGACATTTTAAAAATTTTACTGTGATTTTCTTATTTAGCATTGTGGACTTATAACACTGACCCTTTTCTGACTGAGATAGCCATTACTCCATTACTTTGGGAGAAAATTAAGGTTAAAAGAAATAAGTTTTACTAAGGAAGGAAGGTATAGAAAAATATAGTAATGAGAGAGAAGGAAATAAATTATATATGTATAATATATATTAGGTATAATAAATATATAGTATATCAAATATATAGTATAGTAAATATATAATTATATAATATATAATACATATATAATATATTTAATACATATTATATATAACATTAAATATATAATATTTTATATATATATAGATCTTGGATACATTTTTCCAAATTCCTTTTTCTCTTCCCTTTCCATTTTAGTATATCTAGGATCAAGTAATAAAGCCCCATATTATAGTTTGAGACGCAGTGTAGATAAGTACCCATTTTGTATATGACATCAATATTATCTCTTCTGTAGAAGGAAGTTGTGACTTAGGAGAATTAAAAGAAAAAGCCAATTTCTGTTCCCAGGAATTCTGAGAAAATGGAAGGAGAGAGGAGCAGGAGATAAAATAGGTATCATTTGTTTATCCTTAGGAAATATCCCCCCCACACACTTTTTTTTCATTTTAGGTCTGAATCTTTGGGAAAATATACTGTGGATAAGAATTAGGTAAGAATTCAAATGCCATTTATTACAAGCAGGTCTTCAAAAGAGAAAGTTAGCTCCAAGATTTAAATGCTTTCTGAGTAGAAAAGGAGCCACACTGTGTATAAAGAATGGGGGTGGTGCTGGTAAGTTCATTTTTGGAATACTAAGTTGATTTCTGCAAAGCCTAGTGAGCTCATTTCAAGTTTACATGAGCAAATTCAATTTCCTATAATAGGTATAATTTACAGGCTTTGTGGTTATCACATGTCTTGCACTTAAGATTACATTTTAGGAGATTTAGATAATATCTTGATAGTAAACTCCACAGTAACATGAAGGGACACTCGCCCATTTTTTTCCCAAATGAAAATATGTAAAGAACTATAATTATAATAAAAAGAAACGAGCACGATTAGCTTTCATTTTAAGTCTTTCTTTCAGTAGTACTGTTTGCTCTTTCTGCTTTTGGGATTTCCAGCTTGTTTATACTTTAAAACTCCACTATAACTTCCATAACTTGCACATAGATTAGGACATACTGTGATTGGCTCCAGTCCCTGCCAGAGCATAACAATAGGGGTTGGAAGTGGGCTAACATTCTTCCTTAATTTTTTTTAGGTGGATGGGATATGAGAACGAGAGTAAGGCAGGCAACTCTGCTTTGTCAAAGAGGGATCTCCAGTATTTTCCAGACTCCATTTCCTTGACAAGGCTAATAAAGTAGTTGTAGTTTGCCATTTTTAGCACGTAAAACACAAGACATCCTGTTGTTTGAATTTCAGATAAAGAACACACAATTACTTAGCATAATTATGTCCAGGCAACATCCAGACATACTTATAGTACAAAAATTATTCATCATTCATCTGAAATTCAAAAGTTTGAAGGGGGTGAATATCATAGCTATTTATGGGGGCACTCACTAAAAGGTATGTGGGCTCTACTGCCCACTGCATTCTGGGATAGTGCATAAGGATCCAGTATCTTAAATATCAAGGCTTCTAACCTCTGCCTGTTGTTAGTGGCATTCTCGTCAGGATAAAAGTCTAGAGTCCCAAGGTTATAAATACATACAATTTTTATTTGTAAGTTAAAATAAATAAAAATATTGAGAAACTGAGCACTTTTCTCCAAGGGAGACTCCCTTCTCTGTGTTACCTCTGTATCACATTTCTTAGATTTATTACATGCATGAAAATGAGTATAATTATTCTTCTATATAGCTTTATCTTCAATATGACTATGAGGTTTTTGAGGGTAAATGCTATGCCTCAGTATACTTGGCAAAATGTCTGTCAAGAGAAGACACATGGGTAATGAGATTGAAGTGAATAGAAAAAAATTGGTGGCAAAAAAAGAGATATATGCAAATGCATACATGGCTAAAATAAGCTTTTTTCCTCCCTTGTAATTTTCATAAAAAATACTAGAAAATATGAGCAAGCAAAATCAATGAAGAATAGAAAAATCCCCTGCAATTCCATTGTTCAAACATTTTAGAAAATTTTTTGTCAGCTTCCTACTCTCAATCCTTGCTATAGAATTATGACATACAGTGATCATACTCTAGATTTTCTCTTAGAAATGTCTTGAACGACTCTCCTTTATAGAAAGTCCAACTCTACAACCATTTTTAATGATGAGGCATGACTGTTTGCAATTAACATTTTACAGATAAAATTAGCCATTTAGTAAATTTTTATTTTTTATTACTGTAAACAGCAATGTAATGAGAAGCCATGAGTCTATATAATTGGTTACATGGTGTTTTGTTTATTTTCTTTCACGAGACAATGCCTCCTTATTTCTTTTATTAATGTCTATTTTTATCCTTCTTTCCATATGAATGCTATATTTATTTGTAAATATTTTCTCCAGACCCTTGTTTGTATTAATTTGGAACTAATCAAATGCTTTATAATTTTATGTTCGAATTGACTTACTTATTCATTTAACAAACATTTATTGGGAGAACTTCTATTTGCCTGGCATTGGACAAACCAGGATAACAAATACGGCCTTGTATTCTAGTGGGAAGAATCATGGGAATA